>NW_009954705.1:174896-268929 GCF_000747805.2 Chaetura pelagica
GAAAGAGTGAGACAGAACTAAGGTCACTCGAATCACACTGCCAGCTTTTCTGCTCTGGCTTGTGAGTAAGAAATGATTGCAATTATAAATCTGACATTTTCCTACTATGTCTGGAACTGCAGTGATGCCTAAAGCCTCAGCTGACTGCTGTTGCCAGCATGTGTCCAACTGAGAGAAGAGGAGGAAAGAAAGGAAAGGAAAATACACAGGGTTGAGCCCCCAGGCTGGGATCTAACTCTGCAACAAAGAGCACCAACTTTCACAGGAGCCAGAAATGCCACACTGAACCTCTAGATTGGGAAAGCTAAAAGTTGTCAGCTCACGAAGCAGTATCTTTCAAGCTTGAGTTTTCTCTAAGGAGGTCTATTCTTGACCTGCAAGGGATGTTCTCTGTAGAAAGTAAAACTGGATTGTATTTAGTTAACACTTATCTCAGTCCATCTCATTTTGTCTAGATAAAAGCCTTGCTCTGGTGCAGACCTGGTGCTTTGCACGTTTGCCAGTGGCAGTTTTGAATACTTTCTACAATTGGTACTGAAGCTTAATCCACTTGACTTACTCTGGGCAGCAAGAAGGCACCAGCACTGCTGCTGAAGAGGGGCTTAAACTTGTTTCATTTAGGTATGAATCATGGCAAGCCAACCTTTTCTTTTAAAAGGATAGGGAGATTCCACACTTTATCCAGAAGTGGGCCATAGGAACACGATTTTCTGAAACTAGTTCAGTTTTGGTATTTCATAGCAGATCCCACTGCTGCTCCCACCCTTACTGACCCATAGGAGATTTCTGTCTGCTCAGTCATCTCAATGCTACAACAACCAAGGAGACATGAATAGTAGAGGTGGAAATAGGGGCAGAAAAAAATGATATAAGCAACCCTGCTGTCAATCTGGCTTCTAAGGATAAATTGCATACACTCGTGATTTTCTTAGAGACAGCTCCAAGAACAGGTTAAGAGTGGTCATAGAAAACAACTGGCACTGAGGGCAGGTTTTCTTGTGTATATCAACAAAGCCATTGTCATTCTGTGGAAAAAGGGAACAATGATACGATTGAATTTTTAACCCTTTTTTTTCAGCAGCACCAAGTGAGAATATTTTACGTTCACACCACAAAGGCAATTGATTTGGTTTCATGAGATTAATTTTCCTAAGGCTACAAATACTATTTCAGAAGATTTTATTCTTATCACGAAGTTCAATAAAGCCTTAAGTCATTGATTCAGATTTTGAGAAACAGTCACCACAAAATACTAGTTGCAATACCCATGTTCTACTCTATTCCTTTTCAATTTTCATTAGCAACTGATTTCACTTTAAATATTAAGGGATGTAGTGAATTACCAAGTCTGACACACTGCAACACTAGTCTTCTGCTGCACATACAGTGGGGATTTCAAAATAGTTTAAGAAACAGGTTTAGGCAAGAATAATGCAAACACAAAAAGTGGCTCCTCTTGGAGAACTACATCAAGGATACAAAGGGATGTGTGCAGCCAAGTGTGCAGCTTAAGCGAGTCTAAGTGAGTCAGTTCAACAAGCATGTCAGGAAATAGCTGAAACTCATAGATCATTACTAGAATATGGTAAACTATTAATTCTCAAATCCAGTATGCTGGATTTCCAGCTGTTTGGAATACAAAAAAAAGAAACCTGGAAATCTGTTTTCATTTGGTACTACTACAATTTTTATCCTTTTTTTCCCTATTCTTCCTCCAACAGTGTAACAGCTGTGACCAACCTCTTTTATAAAAGCATCCTTTCTGCTTCAAAGCAGACAGAAAACATCCTTATAAATGGTAATGCAAGACACCTTCAAGTGGTGGATATGCAAGCATGTCCATTTAATTTGGAAGGAAGCCTTTCACAGACTGGAAGGAAAAACCTGCAAGTGCTACAGAACAACATACACATTTATAGGAAAATGCCTCAACACCTCCAATTATTCTCTGATTCAGCTGCAATTGGTCTGAGATGATGCAGCAATTGAACAACGTTGATATTACACCAATTGATTTTTCAGGGATGGAACTTCCTAGAACACCTCGGTGAAACCAGGTGATTTAGGATTTTTGAGAACACATTCAAACAAACTCGCAATGTAAAAAGATGCTTTTATTTTCAATACTAAGCAGTTTATTGCTGATAGAACTGATCAGTTAGAATATAGTTTGTCTGTTGCTACAAACCAGAAGAATTGAGCATGAAATCCTCTAAGAAGATCCATTACCACTCCCCTTACTGATACCAAAGAGGAACTGGAAATAAGACAGCTTTTCTAAAACAAACACGGTTTCACACAGCTTCTGCAACATGTCAGAATTCACTTTTTCTTCTGCTATTATTTTTCAAAGCTAAAAGACTCAGCGGCAAGACAGAGCCATGGAATAAAAAGGGATTCTGTATTTTACTGTCTAAGCAGTGATTGGAGACAAAAATGTTTTAAGGAGGACCATCCCCTGTATGGTCTTGCAGGTCCCAGAACACGAGCCAGACACATAACAGTGATGACTTGGAATGAGCCTACCTCTTCCAAAAGATGACATTGCTGCATGACCCAGGCACCCAGTGGAGAAAACTACAAACCCTAAATTTATACCAGCTCCAGAAATGCTGACAAGAATTGACAGTACTTTTTAAATTTTATTTTTACAATGACACCTCAAAAGATTGTTCTCAGTACTAGACTCCACAAGGCCAGGAGAGCCTGCTACTTGCAAATGGAAGCAGGAGCCATTTCAGTGCAATAGAAACCCACTTTTTCAGGGTATCATTCTTTGTACAGCACTAAGCAGGCAGACACCTGCCAAAATTGCTTTTTGGAACTGGATACATACTCACTGCAGGAGTATACTGTGACTGATGCCAGCAGGGGGAGAAGAGGGAAATAACTGCAGGAGAAGGTCTGCTTCTCCCCATTTACTAGAATTAAATAGCAATTACTTCTGTTCAAACAGAAGAAAGCAGACATTTCCTGCCCACCCGAGTGGCTTTCAGCTTTGCCTCCAAATGGAGAAATACGATAATTAAAGTTTAATCGATCTTCATTACTTTTAATGTGACAGTAGATGTGGGAGCATGGCTGAAGTGTATGCAGCACCAACTCTCCTTGCAAATGTGAAATTTAACCAAGTGCCTGAGCACAACCCCAAGAGGAGCACAGCGTACCCAGCATGCATATCAATTACTGCTACTTGGGGGCTGCAATAAAATCCTGTACATTTGCTTCTTCGTAAGAAAAGGAATAACAAATTTAGTGATGAATCTCAAGTGAATACCAGTGTGGTTAAAGGAAGCACTGAAAACTTATCAGGGGCTCAGTTCCCCACCGATGCTCCAGTAAAAGAAGTAGGAAGAGACTCAGTCAAAACAACAAAAAAATCCACCCAAAACCCCCCAGTGAGTCACCAACTCTCAGGTTACAATGCAGTCAGCTATATGAAGAGTGAGGGTCGGTAAATGAGAAGATTCATCTGTCAAGTGTCAAGTTTCTGAAGAACAGCTCTCAGAAGACCATCACTTACTCATCCAACAACCTGCTCTATAGGGAATGAAGTTAGACTAAGGGGTGGGCGGAATGGGTGGGGGAAGCCAGCTTCTAGATACATGTAAAATTCAGGCTGCCAGGCAGATATGCACACCTTCATGCCTGGGAGCAGTTCTCACCAAACATATCAATCCTGTCAGTAAGCACACAAAAGTCATAGAAGTAAATGTCATGAAACCATGCAGGTACCACTAATGTATTTGAGTGTCAAAATCAGCATACTTAAAGTTGGATTACCTTGTGTTACCCTTTTGAAAATGCAAAAGGTATTGACTTATTTGCTGATGAGACAACAGACCTCCACAGGGAAAGAGGTAAGTTAAAAAGAGAGCTTTGCCCCTACCCAAATGCCACCCACCCCCACGCCTCTAACTCAAGTGACCACCTTCTCTTCACCAAGCCCAAGAACAGAGGGCTTGCCAGGCTTACTTTTAACTTTTTATGTAGTCAAAAGCCAAACAGATTTCTAATCCTAATATATGTTTTTAAATGTTCTACCTTTTGTCTCATGTCTTCCCTAGAATGCTTTCTCAGCAATATCAGGCAACTTGAAGAAAATGGTAATTCTCACATCTCACGTCCCTTGAAGGACTATCCTGGTTTTAGGTAATGTATTCCTGCTTCTTCCCCTAGATTTACTGCTCCCACTTTCTTATTTCAACTTGGCATAAACTAGGAACTGCTTGAAAAATAGTAGTAACTGCTTCCAGAGAAGCAAAGTCTGCCAGGACTTTCACTGCTATCATTTTATCACTCCTCTGTTGCAAGAATGCCTTCTATTTTAGCACAAGCCAGCTCCTCCTTGCTACCCAGATGGCCTAATGCACATTCTTAAAGATCCCCCTCCCCCCATATAACACAAATCACACGCCGTAAAATCCAGTAATTGTACATACATTCTGTTAAGATTATAGTCTCCAATGTATTCTCAGTTTTTGAGCAATCATAGCCTCTGTGCACATGAACAACACATGACAGACACAGGGAAAAGGTTTTTTGTTCAGATGTGCCTTTGGGATCAACTACCACTTCTCAACTTCCTTCCTTCTTCCCCAGCTCTGTGTTTGGGATGTCTTTGAGTAACAGATACTCAGACAATCCAAAAGGGAAAAGCTGGTTGATTCTAAGTCCCCAAGCAGTTATGCCATGAGATTACCAGAGATATAATGAATACCAATTCATAACCTTCACTTGTTCTGCCTCCAGAATTTTTTGTCTTTTCTGCAGATACACCAGTAAAAGCTCCCACAATAGCTTATTAAAATACCATGTGCACTTAAGCCTGACAAAAGCCTACACTGCTGTCAGACGAGCTGGTCCTACCTCTCATCCAAGAGCTTCTGTGTACATCAGGAATGTGATCTGGCTGCACTCTAACCTTAAACAGCTCATCCTGCAGCTGTGCAAACACTAGTGCCTTGGTAAGCAAGGGGAAAAGGAACATGCTCCTAAGGAGAAACCAAGATGAGACTGCCCTTTAGAATGGCAGGGTGCATTTATGTCAGATTAAAGCACAGTTGTGGATCCAAGCAATGGTGAAAGTACAGACCAGCGATGGCTAGAGCAACATGCATAGCACAGTTGGAGGGACCTGGACTTTATAAGGGAAGTGGCACCTTGAAGGCGTGCACTGCACAAAGCTCCCAGTGCAGAAAGCTGCTGGACCCAACCACACAGCATGGCATGCTGCCAGCGAGGCTCCCTGCAGCAGGCAAACAAAGATTAATGATGCCACCATATATGTCACATCTTCCTACACGTCATAAATTTACTTATTGAATCACAACACTAAATAAAATAAAACTATGAAAGTGAAGGAACTCAATAGAATCACATTTCTTAGGATGTGTTTAATGTCTAGCATTTAATGACCTCAAATCACAGAATGGTTCCTTCCAACCCCCTGACAGGGGCAAGGACACCTTCCACTAAACCAGGCTGCTCAAAGCTCCATCCAGCCTGGCACTGAACAGGTTGAATAGTTAATAGTCTATCCCTATCTTGTTCATGAAGCAGGATGTATTAACAGGAATAAATATTTTCCAGTAGTACAAAATCAAATGTCATTTTTAAGGCTAATGAATGCCAGCTGATACAAAGCACAGACTGACTGTCATTCTGCTTAGCTGCTCCAGACACCTGTCAATCCCTGGCAACAAAAGGGAGAAAAGGTCAAGGCACTAATCGTAAACCCAAAGGGGAGACTCACTTTTCTAACAAAATTGAACTTGACAGGAACCAACATCACAAATAAATGCTGAGAGGTTCAGGTGTTACTGGTTACTGCTATCTTATGCCTCTGCTACTGAGTTGTATATGTATTTTAGTCAGTTAACATTAATAACATCAACCTGCACTGTAATTTATAAGTAAAATCAGCATTATTTGTTTTTGGATGAGAGCATATAGTATTAGATTTATTTTCTTACACAAAATCTGTACAGTTTTTATGAAAAGATATATACTTTCACTGAAATCCTACAGAATTTAGACACAGCTAGGGCTAATATAGTTCAACTTCTTACTTTCCAAATCCTTGATTGCTTTTGCATGAATACAGAGAAAACCAGAAAGAAGAACATAAGTAAAATAACCGTCACATTTAAAAATTGGTAGAACATGTTTTGGCCTCCTTCATTCTTCAGACAACTTGAAGCCATCAGTGGTTACCCGTCTTTGTCTTGATGGGACAGAACCAGATTGTAACACACACAAACATGCATCAAGACCACTTAGACCTCTCTTTTCCACAGAAGGTCCCCCCCTGTGCCTTTTGGGGTGGGGTTCTGGAATTTTAGCTCAAGCCCATGACTACTGACTATACTGATATTTACATTCAACATGCAAACACACAAATGTGTTAAGATTATGGTGGACTCAGCCTTAATGTATCAGTCCCAATTCTCCTCTCCCTTGTGTGACACAGGCCCAGTTACAGTGAACTGTTAATCCTGGTTTCAGAAATACCAAAAAACCATGGCCCAGGATGTTTCTACTTCCAAGTAGTTGAATGTGAACTGCAAGGTTCAAGAAAAGAATTGAGTTCCAAGTAGTGAGGAAGAGGACTAATGGAAAACATTATGGAATAAGAACAGAATATCCAGGGGGGAAATCACCTTCAACTGATTTATTTTTAACACATTAGCTATTTCTAGTGTGATGCTACTGCATTTTAGTGTGTTTTAAATGATTTTGTTGAAAAGGGGAAGGAGATATAAAAAGCAACATCTAGCTCTCTAGAGCATACCAATAACCAAAAGCTTATAAATAGTCATAGCTATCTACATTTTGCTCAGTATCTCAATAGAGAGTGAAAAAAGCGCCTTTTTTGGGCAGGTTACTCAAAGCTGTTACACTTGTGTGCTGTCACACAGTCCAACGCACCCCAACACCAGCTCCATTAAGTGATGCCTCACAGGAAGGGAGCCTCCTCTTGGGGCACAGAGTGGTAACTCCTCTTCTCCTGTCCCCAGTCACAGAGCTCTAGCTCCTTCCCAGGCAGATATATCCCTTTGGAAAAAATGCCTATGCCGCTCTAGATTTGCACTGGGGATTGGGTAAACCAGTGTATAAATACAGTATATTTTTTTACCTCTGACACTGCCGCGATAAGAAAATTGGTTCAAGACCTTGAACTCAGGCAAACAAAAACTCAAAACCTATATTCCAGATTATTCCTTTCACAGATGTAAGGTACATTTTATTCTAAATCCTGTACATATACTTTAAGTTACAGATTGATTCCTTTTATGAATCCCAAAATAAAATAATCTCTAGTGATTAACCAGCAAAAACTGGATAGAGGTATTTTTATCACTAGTGCTCATCCAAGTGAAATAGCAAAATTATTTCCTAGCAACATTTAAAAATGGAGTCTGCATTGAGTTAAATTTGTTCTCTGACCTAGCTTCTTTAGGTAATGATCCTAAGAAAACAAAAAACTTCAAAATTATCAGGACCATCTCAGTTCATGATGCAGATACTGCAAAGAAAGAAATTTTGTATTCCAAAATCTGGTGATACCACATTTTTGAGCAAGCCTTCAGAAGGTTTTTGTAGTTGTCTGTGAAGCAGTATTAAGACAGTAAGAGATATGAACTCATCAATTGCCTGCATCTGTACTGGAGAATGTGACAGTTAGAAACTTACATACTCCAGTGGTGCCTCCAAACATAGATCAACAACCAGAAAGGAGAATTCGACAGTGAGACTGCTGTTGGGCAGCAGCTCAGGTAAGGATGGCTTTTTTGCTTGACTTCCAAGGAAAGAAGAGACAAAGTACTAGTAAAATGCTTCAATATGATAGAACTGGACACCAAAATGCTTCAGTGTTATCACCAAGTTACCCATGCTCAAGAAATACCAAGCTGTGCAGCTGATCCTACTGCTGGGCAAGCAGCTGGCAGCCAGGCAGACTTCTGTTTAGACAAGTGAAATGCAGCCCACACAGAGCAGCCCACTTGTTGTTCACAAGCACACAAAAACAATCTTGGCACATGCCTTGGAACAAATTAATTAATTTTAGTCCAAAGAACTGCCAGAAATGTACAAATGTACAGAAATGTAGAAAATGTCTTTAATTACTATTCAGATACTTCAGTGGCACTGCTCACAGGCAAGCCACCACGCAATTCCAGAATTGTGCCTCAGGTTAAATTTCAGACTACTATGGGTTTAAATTAAAAATTAATGGATATGTGAAACTGAATGAAAGCAGGACTCGTTAATAGATACCACACCTTGTCTGCCATACGTCCAAATGCTCTGGCACTAAAGAAAAGGGCTTTACACCAAGAGCTGTGCAACATGAACTGCAAACCCCTCCTCACACCTAAGCTAAGCAGTGTTTTTGAACAACAGGGTAACATCTGAGTTAAAGTGCAGCAGATGCAGCTAATCGAGTAAAAGTAATTAGTCTTCTAGAGGGAGATAACAGTAGAAAGTCCTTCAGGTTGCATTAAGTTACAGAACACACCTGCTTATAGGGCCACCTTAAAATGAGTGCCGCAAAGCTTCTCAACTGGAGAATTAAACTCACTGTTCCACTTTGCCAGTCAGACACTGCAGCAAGGGTCTATCACAAAGGGCCCTTTGGCAAAATGCAGCCTCATTTGTAAGCACATCTATTACCAGTCTCAAAAGTAAGTAAATTGCTGTAGAAATGCATTTGCAACATAGCTATCTAGAGCTATGAGGTAAAGGTGAAAAAGAAAAACATCCCTCACACCTTCAACATGCCAGCCCCACGGCTTCTGTCTAGCAAAAAGCAAGACAAACCCCCCTTCTTCATACATGCAATATGCACAAGTCCTTGATCTGCTATCAGTTACTCCCATGTAAATCAGGAATGTCTCTATTAGAGGCAGTCTACTTATAGGGGTATAGCCTAGATATAAAGAAAAACAGTACAGGCCCAAAGGATATATTTGTGAAGAGCTGTATTACCATATATTTATGGTGTTGGATTTTAAAAAAGCTCTCTCAAAATTACCCTCTTCAGTGCAGTACAGCATACATTGCTAAATTCAGCACAAATGTGCTAAGCACAAGATACTCCCTGATAAGGTTTATTTGCACTATTTTAACATTAATACAAACTTGAAATTCGGCCTTCTCTGTACCCATGAGTAATGCTTTATGTACTGAATTGGTCTATGTGGATGGTAAAGTAGGATCTGTTTCCCCTTAGTTTTATTAAAACAGGTTATCCAATATTACTGAGTCAGAGCAGCCAATGTTTTTCAAAGTCAATATTCAAAGTCATAAGAAGAGTTACACTTGATATGAGAACTTTTAGCTTTTGGAAAAAAAGTGGGGTTCAAATCAAGAACGATAAACTCTCAAATTTCAAAGCCAGATGGAAAAACCCCTAGGTTTGGATTTTCCTTTCATAATACAGGCTTAACTTCGCTCTTCAAAGATTCCTCACATTAGGATACCTCTCTTGTAAACATCAAATGGCTACTTCACTGGTGACAAAGTTGAACTGAAAAACATTTATTGATGACAGAATTCTGGCTTTGATGAACACATTGCTCAGGAGATGGCTAACGTTTCACATTCAATGACCTCAAAGCATAAAATGGTTTGTTAGAAGAGACCTTTAAAGATCATCTAGCTCCAATATCTCTGCCATGGGCTGGGACCCCTTCCACTAGACCAGGTTGCTCAGAGCCCCATCCAACCTGCCCTTGAACACTTTCAAGGGTCAGGCATCC
Organism: Chaetura pelagica; assembly: GCF_000747805.2. Lineage (NCBI taxonomy): Eukaryota > Metazoa > Chordata > Aves > Apodiformes > Apodidae > Chaetura > Chaetura pelagica. Next base: position 184,661 of record NW_009954705.1, read on the forward strand.
ACAGCTTCCCCAGGCAATGTGTTCCAGTGTTTCACCACCCTCACAGTAAATAATTTCTTCTTAATGTCTAACCTAAATCTCTCAGAACACAATTATTTATTACTGGTTTGCTAGAAGCCTTCCAAATAGGAAACTGAGATAAAATCAAAAGTACCACACTACATCTCTTCCCAAAGCAGTGTATTGCAGCACATACTGAACCTGGTAGCTATTTCACCCAAATATTTGAGATCACACTAAGGAAACCAGTTTATAATTTATAATACTTGGAATGTTGAAGAGTCACAAGCTGTGTTGGTTGTAAGGTGTACTCCAGGCATGTTCATTAAAAAGTCAGAACAATACTTGTACTCATTCAATCACTTTTGAAAATGGTTGGAAAACATTCAAAATTAACAGTTTTGAGTCAAGAGTTGAGTTGATGGGAGGATGGACTGCTCTGTAATGATTCACTGCTCAGTGCATAGCACTAAAAAAGAAGGGAAAATTAGCATTAATTTATCTTTGTGACTGATTCCTTGGAAACCCTTGGGATTAATCAAAAAAACAATAAGTCAATCAAGGATTAAAGTTGGTGAGAGCAGCCTAAACAAAATTCTGAATTTCTTTAGACAACTGAGGGGGTTGAAATATGGCAGAAAAAGCCAGTGGTAGCAATATAGACTATGCACTGTAAATCCTAGCCAAGAAAGAATTAGGATCTATTTTTAAGAACAAAAAGCAAAGCACTATCTGGACAATTTTGGATTAGGTTCATCAACTGTATTTTACTATATTCCAAGAAGTTTGGCAGGCTATTTGAGTGATCTGTTTTCTGTAACTACTGCTACTAAAGAATGTTTTCTTGAATTAGAGCCTATGACTAGCTTTTTTTGGTGGGCAAGAAGGGAATAACATTCTGTGCTACCTTCAAGTCTTCTTCTTCTGCATGTTAAGCCCATGCATGAGTCTGATAAGAAACAGTGCAAGACAAAAACAAGCACAAATAGGACCCGTGTTTGCAAAAATTATCAAGAGAGATAGTGCTGAGTCTCATTTGCAGTGCCCCTCACACTGTGTCCATTACTGCACTTTCCAGGTTTGCAGGTTCTGTGCTATACCTTCCATAAATACTCTGAAATATTCAGCACTTTTTAAACTGATTAATATTACCTAAACTGGGGGGCTTGGATTCCTTTTCTTTTTATATGTTTCAAAAACAAATTAACAACAGGAAAAAAAAGAAGAAAAAATGATTCCTCAATTTTCTGGGTAGGACTTGATTACCTCAACATAGATCTCTTAGTACAAATAATGCTGTTGCAGCTTCAGAGAGGTGAAGGTCTTTGGCAGGTCCCAAACCTGTCAGTCCTGTACTTCTCTCCATGACCCCAGAGCATCCATAAAGGCCATCAACATAAGATACTATATAGTTTTATCTCAGGCACCTAAATTTAAACCCAATAGCAACCTTAAGGCCTTAATTCCACCTTTTGCTTATGTGAAAGAACTTGCCCACAGAGAATAAGTTACTTATCCAGGACATGCATGCAGCTGTAAGAATTGAAAAGCCAAATTTCCAAACTGTATAAAATGGAAATCATACATACCTTCCTACCTGTTTCATGATGGTACAGCATTGTTACAAGCTTACCACACCAAGTGGGTATACTCACAGAGAAGCAGTGGCTATTAAATGCCTATGGGCATTGGAAGTATTTGAACAGGCAACAAAATAATTTGAACACAAGCATGACAAGACAAGTTGTAATCCCCGTTCAAGAATTTTACAACCAGATGTTCTTACTCTTAATTTAACAGTGGGGTAAAATACTGCTCTTACCTTTTAACAAGGTTGCTTTTTTATGACAAGTCATTGCACTTCAGTCCTCAACTCACTGCAAAAATCCCCACACTTAAAGTCTTCTACTGCCTGGCTGAACTCTCCAAGATACAAAGTCAATTGCAAACAGAAGGCACAGGGATGTAGGTAAAAATCAGATTACATAAATCTGGGATAAGCACACAGAAGCATTCAAGTTTTATATTTGTTAGTATCATATATACTCAATTCTGCTTGCCATTTGGGTAAGAAGACTAAAATTCCCATGTCTGCTTTCCATATTTTTAAAAATACCTGTTGTGTTTTGACAGCAAGGCATGAAAACAGGAAAAAACATCTGAAAGGTCTCATGCAGCAACATTTCATGTGTGCTCACACAGCCTTGTGCTATCAGCTAGTCTGAAGTGATGACCACAAAAAGTGTGTGTAGCACTCCACAGCTCTCATTGCCAGACCTTGCTGGACTCAGAAAATCACCACTTATTTAAAAGTATGTTTATCTAGGCATTGTGTTTACTTGGAGCTTTTAAGACTTGAATTTTCAGCTCCAGAAGTGAAACTATGATCCTGCTGTTTTGCCCTTTAGTTTAGCACATTTATCTTGTTTGCTTAACACTGTTCACATATGAGACTTCCTTCCCAGTCTCCACAAAGAAACAGCTTTCCAATATGGACTTAAATTTTATCTCTGGATTCTGAAGGCAGAAGAGGGAAAAAAATGCAGCATTAGGGTATGTATCAGGGTATGTACACTATACTCTTCCCTACCCACTTCTCATTCATTCCTTTGTCATGGCCCTGCACTACCATACCCTGACACAGGAACCATCTACTCTCCCTCGCCCCCCAGTTCTGCAACATGTAATACAAGAGTGCCTCATATGAAGTACATTTCAGACAAGCAACACGCTCAAGTGAAATACTGAGCCCATGCGTACCTGTACTCTGTGCTGACCTGAAAGCTATCTTCCATGCTACTGTTTCCACAAAACCATTCCCAAATGTCTTGAACTCTTACTTGATATTTCTGATACTGCCTTTGATCGTGCTGTGTTTCTACTTCTCCAAGCATGACATGAAAGCAACAGTCCTGTATTCTTTTACATTTGAAATCAGCTATATTTCAAAGCTCTGATGTCATCAGGACAACTTTGTATCATCTCCAGTGAAATATATCTACTCAACAGATGTGAAACAGATCTTTTGTTTCACTACTCAGTTTAAAGCCAGCCCCATAAATAACTGAATGACATAATGTTTTGTAATGATGCCCAAGTGTTTGTCTGTCAAATCTTTAAAGGCCAGAACTGTCACCGACCTCCTTCAGGATAGTTCTGAACAATTGGCTTTCCCCAGCAATGGCTTTAGTGCATACTGCTACTGCAGCCAGACGTGGGACATACAGGAATGGACACCAGAAAGGGGATTTTATAATCACATTTCATTCCTGTAGCCATCTTGGTAGCTTTCTATGTATGCTCCTTTGATGCTGTTAGGACACACCCAGCAGGGCCACTCAGAGTGGGCAAGCAGCACCAATTCCTTTATCAACCATCTCTGCATATAGAAAGGCTTGATTCTGCACCCCTCTTCTGGTGAGGGAACCCCAGCTTCATACCCAGAAACACTTTGGTGGCTGTGATATGCAAGGGCTCAAGAATCAGGCTAAGAATCACACTGAAAGGACTTGACTTTCCATGACCTGCTTCTTTTCCTGGTTTTCATTTATAGTTCATTGAGTTTTGTACTTTAAAAAAATCAAGGGGGGAAATGAAGAGAATGGCAGGAGGACAATTATGATGAAATACAAAGGGCAGGGGAGATCAGGTCAGAGAAAGGAGGGTAACATCAAGTGTCCAGCTCTTAAGCCAAACCAAAATCTTCTTGACTTCACTGAGCTTTATCACTATGATGACTTAAAATTCACCTCTTGAAAAATATTAGGAAGATCTAATAAGGGGAGGGGGAAAATACACTCATGTCCATTTCCCCTGCAATCATTAGACTACAAGGATTGCCTCCTGCCATATTGGTTCTCCAGCTGCATGAAATTGTCTCAGCATGGGCACACATTTTAGTCATTAAAGCAGCTGAAAACACAGTTCTGTCTCCACAAAGAACCAGCCACTGCTGGAAGGCAAGCACCAGCCTTAACCCAGCAGCATCTCTTAAGGAATAAAGCTCGTTATGCCAATCACAAGAGTACACTTCCCACCAAATCCCAAATTCTGTCTCTTAATTACCACTTCTCCTAGAAGCTGAAGGAAAGTGGATGAAATGTAACATTTCAGAGATGACACAGTTTGGATCCTCCTGGTGTTAAGAGTGACTGGTATCAAGATGCACTTCTAAGCAGATTAGAGGTTTAAATACATCAATGCTGAGATGCTAGGAAGGGAGTCAGCAGTATGTACTCCTTAAGCATTTATCACTGTTTAATTAAGTTTAATCTTAATGTATGCCTCTGCAAGCAGTGTCTGGATGCTCTATGTGTTAAGCCTGAGTACCATCTCTTGTTTCTCTGATATTTGCAAAATATCAGGGAGCAAAAGTAATTATGAGCTCTAGTGCTTCTCTGCAGCAGAACTGATTTACATAAGGTTTACTGTAGTTTTTCCTCAGGTATTAAAAGCTTCACTGAAATAAAACAGATACAGTAACAAAGGTATAACTGACAGTGACACTGACCAATGTAGTTTTTGATTCAATTCTATAAATATTTACAAACCTTCAGAAGATTAACTTAGGAAGTAGTTCAAGTTCAAATCCCTATTTCATTATGATGCTGAAAGAATATTCCTCATACACCATACATCCAAACAGGAATTTCAGGTAAATATTAAAACTTGTCCAGTGCATTGGGAAGCAACCAGGAGCACACCATATGCAAAGGCAACACTGCAAGAGTGCTAGGCATTCATCTACCATTCTCTCAAGCTTAAGGATTTATTCCCTTGTGGAGCTTCTCTTTCATGAGTATCACTCCATACCAAAAACTCATCAGGACTCCTGAGCCTCACAGCAGAAATACAAAACAGCCCAGCTTTCTTTGTGGAAGGCTAAGGGAATTAGAGACCTCTCCTCTCTCTCCCCTGCATTCCTCTGATACCAAAATTGGTGTCTCTTCAGTTTCCAAGCAATTTGGCCAGTTTTACGCAGTTTTGGAGGGGGAGTTCCACAAGGCCCCTAAAGCAAACTCAGTGGGGGAACAAAAGCCAAATGGAACTCCTCCCATTACTGCAGGTCTACAAGATTTCTTCTGTCACTCCACCTCACTTAAGCCTTAAACTTGGACCCAATTTCTATGCAGTGTGAGCACAGAGGGCTAACCTAAGTCCAAGGCTGGAGCTCATTAGACATTATTCAGTATTCAGGTGTTAGATGGAACTGATTCCCACCCTTAGTCATGGACATCAGGAGACAGAAAAGTTCATTTGGATCTGTACAGAATGCAAAAAGAACTGAACTCAGATTAATACAGTGAAGAGAACATCTGACCTCACATTTTTGGAGCAGAGTTGTATTTTATGTATCATATAGTGATATCTCTGGCTAATAAAATTCCTCCCTATAGTAATATGATTAAGTTAACTCAGGCTGGAGGTCCAGAGGTCCCAGGGGCCTTCACCTGTCTTCAAGCCTTTCTACAGCCACTCACATAGGATGGCACAATTTAGCCATGAAACATTTGATATAGAACTTTATCTACTTGCAAATGAAGGAAAACCATCAACTGCTACAACGGGTGAGAAGCAGGACTTCCAAAACTAATTTTCAAATGGAGAGAAGTATCCTCAAAGGCAATCATTAACCTGTTAAGCATTTTCTGAACAATTCAGGGAAAACCCATACTCAGTAAGAAACCCACTAGGGTTCAGTTTAAAATTTAGGAAAAAATCAACTCCTCATATTACTTCACAGATCTATCATACTGTTTATCAGTCAGCTATCCTGCTCTCACCCAGTACAGCAAAGCACTACCATTATTTTGATGGGATAGTGTAACTCCTGCAGCAAATGGACAAATCTGTATTGAAATTGTAACAGCCGACAACTAATTCAGAAATAGTGAGCACAAGAAAAATGGGGAGGCTTAGTGGAGAGCATTTGTTCTCTGAGAGCCTAACATCATGCATAAAAGATGATCGGACCCTGAGGGAGTCAGGTATGCACACACTGACTATGGTAAGTTTCACTGAATAGTAAAACATTACCTACCCCCTCTCTCCTGTAATCAATATAACTGGTCCCCCGAATCATAAATGTTCTTATTTTCTTACCTGTTAACATCACTCATGTCTGATTAATTGTAGAAAGAAATTGAAAACCTAATAGATACACATAGACACATAAATAAAACACATGTGGAACTTGCTGTGCTAAGTGACCACTTGATACTCAAGTGACCAATCCCATTGAGTTCAAGTTCCTCCTGTGTTTTTAACAACAGCACACAATAAACACCCTTTCTTGAACCTTCTTAAAGTCAAGACTAGATCCTGAAGCATGACAACTACACTCCCATCTAAGCAGGCTGAAATCCAATACTATTGTTCATAACAGTACTTAGCACTCTTTAATATCCAATTTCACTACTTGACCTTCAGACAATTATTTTTTCAAAACAGTTAGTTATATTTTAAATACTATTAAATCAAATAACCTAGTTAATTTTATATTTTCACTGGCACTGCAGGGCAAAATTATGTCCTCTCTTTCCAAAAAAGAAGGCAAACTAACTTCAGTTTCAGCTAAGCTAATTTGGAAGCAACTGCTATAGTTTTTGTCTTGTTTATAATTCGCCTATGGAGTTCTTAATAATTTTATTAAATGAACTTTTGACTTAACTCTGAACCCAAAAATCAAGGTTTTGTAAGTAAAAGCTATAATTAAAATGTTTTAGTGAATACAAAGAAACTTTCAGTAAGAACATTTGCACAGAAGGAATGAACTTTGTGCCTGACATCTCATATCCAAGGCTTCACTGTACCTCCAGTTTTTCTTTTACAAACATCAAAGGATGTAAGAGAACTAACTTATCTGATAAAAAAAACAGAATTTGAATTTGTTAAACATGAAAAAAAAATATCAGCCCTTTCAGCTAAATCCATTTGGATGAGTAAGAGATGATTTGAGGAGTTAGCACTCGCGAGACCCATCCATTTAGTTACTCTTACCTCAATAATATACAAAACCACATTCTTGTAGAAGCAATATAGTATGCATTTGGTAACTCGGTTATAACTCCAAGCTCCATGTACCAACAGCAGCTTCTCCAAGTAGGAAAACTGAAAGAGAGAAAACAAGTTTTTACAAATATGAAGAAATATTTTTTAAAAAAATTATCAGTTCAAGTAAACCCATGCCCTCAGAAATAAAACCTCAGATCAGCTATGAAAGCTGTTCCTCAAGTGCAGTTTTTAAATAGCTTAGCAGAACCTTCATGCAAAAAAAGCAGACTTAAAATATTTACAGCAAAAGTATTTTTGGTAGCAAAACCTCTGAGTGTTTTTAAGCCGTCTTCACTGACGCTAAACAGCAAGAAGTCTTCAATTAGTATAACTATCCTGATAGCAAAATTAAGCAAGGTTAATATAATGCAGCCTTGTGGACTGACTAGAAATACAAGCTCATTTCATGGTCAAAGATGATTCCTGCATTTGAGGGCTTAGAAGATGCAGAATCTCCTTTCTCTGTGTTAAACAAACTGTCTGGTAATTAGAACTGTCTTGAGCTGAAGTAAAATGCACAAGGGGAAAAACAAGTGGAAAAATAGATGCTTAAGTCTTTCACAGAGAATGAATACTTACATTTTCAGCCCACAAAATGCATGTAGTTGTGTGCCATAGAAAGCTCCCCAAATATCGTGTAAGAAAGAAAGAGCATTTGCCAAAAAGGCCAAGTGAAAAACTGATACTTTTAAATGCTAGTTTGAACCACAAATAGAACTCAAATTCAGCAGTTTTGAAAGCAGATGTTTATAAAAGCAGTCTCACAATGTAGCCTAGGAAATGCATAATTTTCCAGTCTTTGTCAGTGAACCTTTTTATGGCTGCAGCATTCCTCTTTTGTCCAGTTACAGACAGCTCAAACCAGTGACTAGATTTACCATTCACGATGTGTGTACCTAAAAGGTCCTTGAACACTAAGACAGAATCATTATTTGCATTGCTTTCTTTTCCACAAAGTTACTTGCTAGGAAGAGCTTAATTTGCTAAATCTAGAATCTAGATTTGTTTTAACCAAAACTTATTTAAAATTGAAAGCTACAATAATGAATTAGGACTGTCATGAGATAGCTCTGCTCCCATGATTTCCAGCACTGAAATCACTGAACCACAAATCCTGTAAGAACAGCCTCTCTTCCATGCATCAGTAACTCAGATTTGTTCAGATATGCCAGCAAGGAAGGAGAAAAAATAACAGTGAACCGAGCTTCATGGTTCAGTCTCTGCCCCACTTGAGTAAGGACTGTGAGTGGGATACTCACAAGGGAGTAGTTGACCTGCAAGACACCTAATGCCTTAGTTAACATGCAGCACAGCTACAACCTTCCCATAAAAATTCACTGACAAAACAGATCAGCAGTGATGGAAAACTTTCCTCTAAGTCCTAACAAGTCACCTCGAACACCCCTTGTAGAGGATTGTTAGACACACCCTGAAAATCCACTCTGCTGAGTCTATCGAGTGACCACCTCAGATGTAGTCTTCTCTGGGGCTGAAGGTAAGGAAAAAATCCCACCATTAACTGCTCTCACCTGTACTCTTATGAAAACGGGTGCACTGCACAGCACAACAAAGAAGATACTATAACCTAAAGAACACCGTTCTGAGCCTGTTCACACTGGTGAAGAGTCCCATTAAGATGTAGCAAGGAATTACATTTCTTTTGCTGCTGGTCCCTGAAATCATGTGAGTGCACAGTTACTGAATGACTTGAGTGATTGTAGGGATAGGGCTCTACTAAGACCCTGCCTTTATGTGGACACTGCTTTATCCATTGAGTTTTAAAACAGAAGAAAATATTACGACCATCTGGCGAGCCTACCTGTGAAATGGTTTCTCTAAGTTTTCACAATTGTCTCTGTATGAACCTTAGCATAACTTTTTTTTTTTTTACAGAGATTGCATTTTAGAACAATTCCCCCCCATCTTGACTGAATGGTAAGTTATGCCACGTTGGGGGGTGGGAAGCATCAAGACTGTGAAAATGTATCCAAAATGCAAGTCACATTTTCCAAAGAAGAGAAGAGAAATGTTAGTTGTGTTTTGTTTTTTTTTTTAAGAAAGACATTCCCCTAGTTAAGAAAAGGAAATAGTCCCTAACCACCAGATGGTCTCTGGATTAATATGATAAAGTCTTTTACTGAAGAAAAAAGTTATTAGATTCTACTACTGTCTCTCTAAACAAGTTATTTGATTTGGGAATTTGCTAAATATGAATCACTGGTACAGTATCATTTCAAGGGAAAGGATGATTCAAACAGATGCTCTTTGCACCTGTGGAAGCTATTTGCAATAGAGTCAGACACAAGTTGCCTTTTTATTTTTGTTTAGTTCATGCTTTGATTTCCCTCTGGAACCCTGAACAAGCCTGTATAGAGACTTTCTCTTCCAGAAGTGCCTACTTCTGGCACCACTGCATTTATAATACCATTTGAACATGAGATGCTGCATTACAGTGGTTGTCTTAAATTACTCAATAAGAACATATTCTGCCTTCAAGGCATGCAAACACAGTAATGCTTCAGTGGGAGTTATATGTCTTTGCTGAAAGAAATATACCCCATGGTGATCCAGTTCTTTTGAACGCTCTTTTTTGAAACACGTATTACCATACACTGTTAGTTTCCTTTACAGAAGGAATTCCTTTAAATGTTTTATAATCAGCACAAAGCTCTTCTGCACAACCACCAAAAATACAGTTCCATAGTGTTTTACTAATTTTTGAAAGTTGAAATTCTGTGTGACCAGCTTTTCTCTCATACTGAACTATGAAGATTCATTGCTGTTGTCAATAACTCCCTGACTGGAATTTAAAGGAAGAGCAACTTACTTCCATGTTCTTCCCATAAACCAAACAACAGGGGTTTTTGTTTACACAGAAGCAACACATGAACATGGAATTACTTCTTCAGATTTAATGTTACTGCAATTAATGCAAAATGAATTGTTCAGGGTCCTCTATGGACAAAATTCTCACTGTTTATGCATACTTATTAAAATGGCAGTAATAAATTATCTGAGGAAGTCTAAGGAAAGAACATTCAATTAAGTTATTCAGCAGAAGCAATACATCTATCCACACAAGTTAAAGATAAGAAAAATCACTACAAGATACCACAGACTTCACAATTAGGGCAGTTCCTGTAATGCTATGTATTTGGAATATGCTACTGTTTATGTCAGAATAAAACAGCCAAAAATTTTCAAGATAAATTTGGCAAAAGGTCTCAATTATTGAAGTGCTTCATTAGACTGCAGAACAGAGCAACAAGACAAGACCACCACTCTGCTTCACAGAAGGGTTAACACAACAAACAATGATCCATGCAAACAGCAGCACTAGCCAATGCCTTTTGAAAACCTCACCTTTTACTGTAACTATTAAAAGATCATCATGTTTCATATCACTTGGTAGAGCATATCTGCCTATGCCCTGCCAGCAGGGAACATGGGCTGATGCTCACAGATCACTGAAGAGACAGTAGATTGTCTCTGCTTCTTGTCAGATCCATCTGTTCCTTGCCCTGCAATCAAGTCTCAAACACATACACAGAGAACCTCAACTGTAAATAGTATTCAGAGGATGTCCAGCAACTGAAGCATCTCCTTCCTTTCTTATGCTTAAGTCTTTATTATACATCTTGGTTTCTTTTGTAAAATAAAGGCCTTTTACTCTCCTCCTTAGCTGAAGTAATCACTGCTGAATCTGATGGGATAGTTTAAGAGCATTCACCCAAATAACATTCAAAAATAACACACCTAAAATGAAAAAAAACTAGCCTAGATCTGTGACCACTTCTTGGATACATCATGGGGGTGGAGGGAAATACAGAAGAGGAAGCACCTCAAAAAAAGAATTTCCAAACAGCCAAATTCTTACACATCTGGTTAAAATGCCTACTCATAGCAAGTGAAAAACGTTTGCATCAAGAGAGATAAGTTACACTTAAAAGTGTTAACATAAGCATCATGAAGTGCTTCTCCCTGATTACTGCAGAGCCAAGACACTGCACAGCTGTCAGGAGGAAACAAACTTTGACAGAGGATAGAGCTGAATAACACAAAATCATAATAATAAATCCCCAAAATACATCCAAGATATCTGTTTTAGACAGCTGCCTTGACCAGAAAAATGAGCAGAGATGCTCTTAGTTTGAAGGCTAGGAGAAGCCATTGAGCACTACACTGCCACACATCACATCTCTGACAACAGGATACAGCATTACTCTTTTTGGCCTCTGACCTGTGCAATAGCATAATCTGAGCAATTTGTTGCCTGCATGCCTTCATTGCCACTGATCCCCACTCCAACATGAGCTGTCTGGATCATTCCTACGTCGTTGGCACCATCCCCAATGGCAAGCGTTATGGCATTGACGTGTTTCTTGACCATGTCTACTATGTCAGACTTCTGTAGAGGAGATACTCTGAAAAAGAGAGAAAAAGGTGTCAGTTTCTCACATGCTGAGCTATGTGCCTTTCCCAGAAGGGCAGCTGCCATCTACATTTAGAAGTTATCAAAGGGCAATTGCTGGAAAGTTTCTTTATTCAACAGCTAAGCTGCAGAACCTGTGCCAAACCGTTTCAGAAGGAAAAATAGTTTCACATTTATCATTACTGGCTCATATTTTGTGCAAAAGAGACTAAATAGATACGAAAGGTTTTAAAACCTTGTTTTCCTCCCTCAGCCCCAATCTCATACATTTTGGCATACACCATTGATGTTATACTGGGAACACCTGGAGAAGGGAGTTTTCTCTTCCACTACCACAGCTTCTGGATGAACAGTGCAGGCTCCCCCCTGTCTGCTGTCAACAGTGCATCTCAACACAGGAGGTGGAAGACCACTAACACATTCAGAGAATAAATCAGACACATCTTCAGTGGTGTGGCAAAAGGTACTGCAGGCTTACCCTATTACCTCCTTCAGTTTACTTCTCCACTTGTCAAACCATTTTCCAACCTCAGACCACATGGTTAGGATCAGAATGAGCAAAGCCTCTCCCTGATCTCACACACACCTTGCATGCTGGCACAACTCCGACTTCAGTGATGATGTTACTCAATTCCCCATTCCAAAACAAAAGGCTGACTCCATAACATCTGAATATTCTTATCAGATTTACTGGTAATTACTTTAACCTGATCCTTCTCTCGTTTTAAATCAGCTCCAGTTTGATAAAAAACTATGGAATTCAATAGAGTACTAGTCTAAACCAGGAAGAAGTGGAAAAATACTCAGGACTAGCTGGCTAAACTGGATAAGACAAAAAAAATGCCCTCTTTTCATAGAAAAGGTAGATCAGATTACCAAATAACACTAAGTATTCGGGAAATACCTACATATAGATAAAATATTTCCATTCTCACCCCATCTGTACAAACAACCCTAATTCCTTTCCCCATCAGTTTTAGTTAAAGTTCCAAATTATTTTATATTCCCTTGAATGAAGTTTTAGACAAAACTTTTCCACATCTCGAGTCAGACACATAACACTCAACAAAAAGGATGTAATTGATATCTAAAAGCTCTACTATTAAAATAGGGGAAGAACAGGGGAGACAGCTTTTTTACATGGCATTTTTTCCCAGAGTCTACATCCTGTGGGAACAGCTTACACAGCCTTTTAATACACCCAACTAGATTACTGGTGATCAAAAGAAGCAGAGTTACCTTATTCAGCATTTTGCTTTATGACCTTCATTTTGCTTAGTGTTGACCACATCTTAAAATAGCTTGATGAGTAACAGGGAGAAAGAGTTCCTAAGAAAAAACTGCTGGGCTGAAAATTCACATACCCCTAACACACTAACCAACCTATGCTGCACAAAAGGTGTCAATTTATTACTATAAAGCAGCTCTTAATATAGTCTGCATTAAATTTTAACTTCTCTCATATACATGTGCACTCCCCTCTTCCCCAGCCCAATCTTGGCATGATAAAATACTAAAGCATGGAGCAAGCAGTCAAGAAGGACTTCAAGCCATAAAATGGGAGCTCCAGAGGAGTCCCTGGAACCAGTTCAGGAGGAATGGGACTAACAAGTGAACAGACCCCCAGTTACCAGCCCCAGTGGCACCTCTAGTACAGAGGCCCATACACTTTTGGCAGTCCCGTCATGCAATTATTTCACTGCACCTGAGCACTGTGCACATCTGCTAACGTCCTCCTCAGACAGACACTTCTCTCAGAAGTCCAGTTTGCACTAATTTGCATGGCAACAGAAACAGGCAAGAAGTTTCCTGGTTTTAAAGTAACAGGGGAATGAAAAAAGACAGGTTGTGCACACTACCTCTGATTCTGTAGTATAAACTGGCAGCTTACCTACAGACACTTAAACGTGACTGGAATGCAGCAGAGGTTCTTGAGCTTATTCTAGTGCAGCTTAGCTGTGACATGTCAGGCAAGTTAATATTCACTTCTGTTTTCCCTTCTATGTCTGCAGTGCAGGTTTTGCTTCAGATTTTAAGTCAACTTTGACATTAATGACCTATTATTTGTCAAATCAATGAAATGCCCAGATACATATGCATTTATCAACTCTTACATAATGTACACTGAGCATGTTTTTATTGTCTTGACCAAATAAAGTTAATTGTATCCAGTGTTATGTAACACCCAGTTAAAGATTAACATCTTTATATACCTAGAAAGACTAAACAAGCTACAAGAAACAGTAGATATGCTTTAAACACAAAAAAAAACCCCAACATTTCTGCACTTGGTTCAAGATTATTAACTCTAAGACAAAACATCAGCATAAAGTGTTACCTTATTCTAATTGTTTATTCTAAACAGAAGCTTGGTGGTAAGCATCTTCTTTGACACCTCCCCATCTAGTACATCCTCAAACTCCAGATAACTTATTTCACTGCATACAGTATATTAACTACAAAAGCTGCAAATTGAAATGGCTACTGATTTCCTGAGGTGTGTCTCACCTCTCAACTCACACTCTCAGTCTCCAAACCTCTTACTCTCCTTGTAATCTACTTGATACCAACATGCTCCATTAGATGACATTAATCCCCTTAGCCAGATGATCAGAGCTGGGGTTCATTTCTGCACATTTGATATCCTGTCTACATGCATAACTGGAAGATTAAAGTGCAGGACACTATTAACTTGCAGCTTCTCCCATGTGATACCTTGGAAAGGGAGGAATAATAGCCAAATTCACAAAGAATCCTGGATAAATGAGTAAGTTCACAGTGCAAAGCACTAGTAAGAACTAACTACTTTGAAGAAAACTTTTTCAGGGACAGGCAGCTATTTGTAATTATCATAGTGCAGAACTTCCTTGGCTTTCGCTGCAGAGCTGACTGCAACAATTATGGAGATGTAAGCCTTGCCCTGATATACAACCAAATAAGAATTAAAGTGTGAGCAACACATCAGTTGCATAAAAATCTTCTGCTCACTCATGCTCATTCACTGGTCAGACAGCAACTCTTCTTAAAAAGGTTCTCAGAGTACAGCTAAAAAGAATTCACTGGAAATGTTTATTTTATTGTCTCTGCTCAAAAGCAGATTTGACAACAGATACCAACAACCTCCTCTAGACTGACACTGTCCTTTAGGCATGTTCTTGCAGGAAAAAAAATAGCCCAGAGCACAGCACAGAGCAGTAACACAGCTGGTTTCCACAGAGGATGCTTTAGAGTGGTTTGCCACAGACTTCTGCAGATCAGCTCCCAGTGGCTTTAAACCTTCAGTTTGCACTTCCTTCTTTAGCCTAGGTACACACACAGGAGAAAATTTCTTACCTGGTATGTTTTGCCTGTTCAGAAAAGTTGTACTTGTATGGTTTATTCTTAGGTAGGCCTGCCAGGAGCTGGTTGCTGTAATCCTTATAGGTCCTTTTCAATTTAAATATTGTGATTATACTCAGCATTTTGCTGGAAGGTTTGAACAGGCTTGCTTTATTTCTTTTAGAAGAGAATTCAAGCACAGAGGATCTTCCAGTTCACTTTTTTTTCCATCAGGAATATTTATGGGACAACCAGAGCAATTCACAAATTGTTATCAGCTCTGACATCTTTCAGTGAAAGATTTCACAGAAAAAACCCAAACAGTGGTGGTATTTTTTTAAAAATATAAAAATATTTAGAAACCCATTTCAGCAGAGATGTTTTTAAAACCTCAGAAGTAGAAGCAAAACATTAAAACATCCTTTTTAACTAAGCAAAGCAATGCAATAGAGCTTTAACTTCAATGTTTAATGTACTGCAACTGACTTAAATCAATCAGTTCCTTTACTGCACTTCTTACAATCTGGCAAGGAAGTCATCCCTCTTATTCCCAGACTCCATCATTATAACTAAAGATGGATGCAGTCACAAATGAGATGGAAAGGATATATCAGCACAACCAGTCCTTTGTCACATAGGTCTGCTACACTCCATAAGACTATATGCACACAAGCAGAACACATTTCTTAATTCTGTCTGTATATATCTGTATTTATTGCAGTTACAAATGCATGAGAGCAACTGATGACCACTGTAAATAATACTACTCACACAGGCCCTTGAACTACAGCTGCATCATTGCACACGCTTCAAAGTATACAGACATAAACCAGATGGAAAAAAAATATGCAGCATCTCAGGAAATTATTAGTTTTACTTACTGCATTTGAGTCCACAGGACCCAACCAAGAAAGAGTTCTGCTAGAGAACTAGCAATCGAGACTGAAACTACCAACTGTATATAAAAAGAGACATGATTAATAAAGAACAAGATAAGTAAACTTTACTGAAGTCTTTTTATCTATAAGACACAGGCAGAAAAAGACAAGGTAATTTATAAGAGATCAGTTTACATCCAGACTGTCTTACAATGCCATGAAGGGAAGGCAGTCCCACAAGCTCTTCCACACCTAAGCAAGGCACAGCTTGATGCTGAGCCTCAGTGCTCTCTATTTGCTCTCCATACGTCACGGTTTGTGGGGATTTTTTTGTGGTCCCCTCCCCCCAAAAAAGTAGAGTATTTCTGTTAAAGATGTGTACTCCCCCAAACCCACATCAACATAAAATACTCTGAGGACATTCTTACCCACACTTTTAAATTTTTAATATTCATTGTGAGAAGAGGAACACAAGGAAGGGAGCTGTTTCAAGTATTTCCTCCTTCTGTTTCCATTCCATAACAGGCATTAAACATAAAGACATGAACATCTTTAACATGAAACATTAATTTGATATTCTGCTTCCTTAAAATGCCTTGTTAATGCAACTCTAGAGGCCCTTAAGAGCATACCTTTACTGTAGCAGACATGATTCTACCCAGTTCTACTGTAAAATACACTAGTACTTCAAAATGCTCAGTGACCTCATCTTCAGAAAAGGCAGAGATGGGAGATGGTCCAGAAAGAGCTGAGAGCTATCAATAATATTGACATTTAAGCATATGCATTGGTTCCCAGAAAAAGCAGCAAAATAAATGAACACACCATGAAAAGTAATGCTCAGAAAGCAAGGAATGTTACCATGATGTCATATTTAGCAGTTTTTAATTACACATTGATTCTCCTGACACACAGCAGGGAGCAGATTTAAACTATGTATCATCCAAACAAGGGCTAGTTTTGAATCAGAGTCATGGTGCTCTGAGATATCTTGGATAGATTTATAATGATACAGTAACCCACACAGAAGAAGAGTCAGCAAAAGCACCCACAAGTTGTATCGACTCAAAATGTGCACTTACATTGAATGCTCTTCATTTACCAAGCACTCCAAATCTCCTTTACCTGCTGACAACCATGATTTCACGGAGACTGCCCCTGGTGCAGTACTTACAACTTTGGGGAACGCACTGAGTGAACTGATGGATAGTTTAATGTTCACAAAAAGCACCAAAGCAATTCATCCAACTAAAAATAAATGCCTCCAATGGAGACATCTCTATCTGCACTAATCACACCATGCTCCTTTTATAGTCAACGGAGAGAAACAGGCGCTTCTGGAGTGCAATTCATCTGCCTTATTTTAGACATGTACTTCAAGGGTATAGTTCATCTCCTCTTACAAATGCCCTTTTCTTTCCACCAAGGTAAGGGGGGCTGAAGGTAGCTAGCTTACATCAAGAAGCCTACTATTAACATCTAAAATTACACAGGATTAAAACCATCTAGAATTACCGCAGTGCAAAAATACTTTCAAAATAATCAGGTGCACTCACTCTCTGGGAAGGCAGAATGCCTGCTCCCCCCACACAGGCACCTGATGCTGAAATTGGTTGCTACACAACATCTTCCTTACTTCATCTTAAAAGTCTCACTTCTTGACTGCACTTCAAGCTCTTGCTAATTCTTCTCTACAATAACCTTCATCTCTTCTGAACACAGACAACCTGAAGCATTATCAAACCTCTACTGGCTTCTGCAGAAACCACCACAGCTTCATCAGCCTTTGTCATTCAGCTGCATTCTCACTTCTCTATACTTTTTTTTTTTTCCTGAGCAGACAATCCCCCCAACTTCTTCTGTAGTCCCAAATTTATCAGATTGATTTCAAGATTTCAAGTCTATTCATTAATTTAAAAAAGTTTTACAACCTATTTTACTTATCAGGAGTCTCAAATTTCCAGTTTTTCAGCCTTACTGATGTGTTAGTCACATCTGACTTTCTGAGCAGCCTATATTACCTCTACACTGAGGTTATCAAGAACAGGGTATTTTTGATGCCTAGTAAGGCTCCAAGCCAAAACACATGCATACATCCTTGCATACATGCTTACAGAGCATGTGGCACTTTTAATGTAAAGGTCACAAAAATAGTTCCTTCTGCATCGCTTTAGGTATAACAGAGATTTCTTCTTAATATAAAGCTCTCTTTGGAGTTACAAAGCCAGTAAACCCTACACAGTGTTCTGAAGAGGAAGAACTCATTTAGTACCTTTAATCACAAAAAGGAAGATTTTTATTTTTTTCCCCCTAGTTATATATGTTCCTTTGTTTTTTTTAATATATGTATCACTAGAGAATTTCTCCCTTCCATTCCACATTTTGACAACTCATTTGCCATTCACAGTTGCCACTGAAATGATCCCCAGAGGAAAAGGAATATGAAATAATCTCTTCATAAGCTGGATTCAATGTGCTAAGCACTGCAATATAATACACAGCACCCCAGTGAACACAGGGTTAAGTTCCAAATCAGCATCTTCTTCCTCTTTAATATGCCTCCCTCCATGTTTCTGTCAATTGTCCTTTCCCCAGCCTGATTTATGGGGCAAAGATTAAATAGGAAAAATCTAGTTTGCAAAACGAACGATTTGGAAAGTGATGAGTTGGCATAAACACAGTGTTGAATGGGAGACTATTTTGCATTTTTAACTATAATGGTTGCTAGTGGCAACAGCTATAATAGATCTTTAAACTGAAACGAATGTATCAAATTAATTTTGAGCTTCCCTCACCCCAAGCTGATTAAGGCACATTCATTTCCATGTTAATCAGCCTGAGCAGTTCTCATGCAGCACAGAAATCTGCCTTCTTCTAATGACAGAGCAAAAAGGGGAAAAAAAAATTTAAAAAATCAGTCTGTAACATGTAGATTCGTGCCTTCATGACCCTGAGGACCCGCAGGGAGCAAGCATTCGTGCGTTTCACAGAGCAGAGCTCTTTCACACTTTTGCAACACATGGTGAAATTAAGTAACAATTGAGACTAAGGACATTAATAAGCACTTCAGCCCACTGAGCAGGGCTCTGTCCTGTGGTGCAGCCACTAAACTAAGTGGGAGAGCCAGGGTGAGTCCCAGCCTTTAGAAGCAGAACAGCAACACTGTGGCAGCATCAGCCACACCAGGAGGGCAGCTGACAGGTGCTCTGCTCCTCCACAGTAATTACAGCTAAGAAATACAAAATACAGCATCACATAGTAAATAACTGCTTCTTTTAGGATCTTATACCTAAAAAACCCCACAGACATGAAGATGAAGCGAGATGGAGCTAACAGATTTGAGATAGTTTGCCATTTCAGCAGCCAGCACGGGCAGTTTTATTTCTTCATTCTGACCTCTAATAACTGCTCAGATCTATTTTTCTCCCTCTCTAGGAAACAAGTCCCCTGGAATTTTAAATGAGAACGCATCTAAATTATCAATTTGCAACTACATGTTACTGGTCAAAGATACAGGATCTCTGAACTACATGCTCCTGGAACAGAAAGACACAATCCAAAGCAGGGTAACTTCCCCAGTAAATATCGAGGGCTGCAATGTACCAGTACCATGGTGAAAACTCACTACCCAAAATGAAAGTACTGTCTATTTGTACAAAGCAAGATTTCCAATTTCAGAATTATTAGCACACTTCAAAAGTCACGGTCATGTCGTACTAGGAAAGAAGGGTGAGCTCCCCTATGAAATATTTTTTTTACAACACCAAAGAAAAACAAGCTATTTCCCACTCTTCCCTTAAGTCCAGTCTCTATTTAACAGGAACAAAATGATTAACTCCCTAAATCCTTACACATTTAGAAAAAATAAAACAATTTCTGGTTTTCACAGTCTCTTCACAGCTAGGGAAATTGAGCATCAGGGTGTTTCAAAAAGATACAAAAAATTCAGACCAATTTTAGATAGAAAAGACATTGGCCACTGACAGCCTGACTGCAACCAGCTCTAGCGTTGGTCAGCCATTAAACCTGCACTCTGCTTAAAGCTAGGTTAAGTATTAACCTACAGAAAAATTCACATGGCCACATTGCTAGGGTACCTGTACTCCTTGAACACACAGTTACAATGTCTGTGTATCTGGGTGACTGTTTCTATATTCAGAATCAAGGCACAGAAATGCTCTGTGGTTTGTGAGATCACTGGTGATTAACAGCAGCTGCTTCAGTAACAGAAAAACAGCAGAGCACAACATCTATCAATCCCCTGCCCTCCTGATTTTCAAGCACCTTTCAAGTGTGAGGACCCTGCTACAGCAGAGCAGGTGGAACCAAAGTTGCACATCACCGGTTGTCCCACAGGCCACAAGCCTCACCGCTCCCTGTAACAGCACCAGCAACAGTGGGGCAAGAGGAGGCCATCCTGGTCCAGTCTCACCCCTCTAGACTTGGGGAGCAACTGCTTGAGCTGACTGTCCCCTGAAGCTTGTCCAGGCATTTTGCAGCAGTCCAGGCAGAGTTGTCAAGTAGTTCACTTGAACATTACAGGACTGACAATTACAGTCCAGTGTCTGCACTTACTCCTTAGCACTCTTATTAACAGTGCATGCACAGCCTGAAGTGCTTAGCACAAGAAAAAAGCCTCACAAAACTCAACTTCCTCTGTTTTTTCCAAAATTTCACTGACTTCTACCTCTTTTGAAAGCCCCAAGCTAGTCACCTTGCTATTATTGAAAGAAATCTTCGGGGCTTTTGAAAAAATGCATTAAAAAACCTGCAGTTTTCATTTCCTGCATGGGTCTCAACTCTGAGCTGATTTTCTTTTGCATATATGACTTTTAGTGTTAGTCTCATCCACATTTCTGAGCCCAGGGATCAGCAATACCAGTACAGAGCTTTGCACAGGACAGCATCTCATGGAGTAAAAAAAAAAAGCACTAATACTTTGCTTAATAGCTCAAACCAACAATTTTACTTCCCAAATTAAACTAAAAATACAGAACTAGGAGCCAAGTCTTCATAATGACATACCTTTTCATCTTTATAGAAAGGACACAAAATGCTGCAGTTTCAATTTGGTAACATACCCATGCCCATGTTTCACAGAACAGTCTCAGTTTGTGCTAAGTACTAGATGCCAGGACAGATTATCCCCCTTCTACCATCCCCTTACTAAAGGAGAAATAGACATTTGAACAATTACACTTAAGGAGCTTTAGAAGTGCAGAGAGAAGATAGGTGCACTTAAGTTAACCTTTTCCTGAAAGCAAGGAGGACATTGCCTGAAGGATCTTTTTTCCTGGAGAGAAAATAAGCCTTGAAACATTTCCACAGGCATTATAATGACTTCTTTTCTATTAACTTGTGGTCTTCTAGGATGAACTGTTGGGCAATTGAGAGGCAGTATAAATTATCAGCCTATTACTAGGGGGAGAGGAGAGCAGATTTCTTCTGTGTCCACTTCTATATCACATAGGTCTGAAAATGAGAGACCCTCCCACTGCTAGAATTATTTTAATTAACAGTAATGTTGAACTTGAGCACATCCAAGTTATTCGTGCCAATAGAATCTGAAGTATCGTATTGCTAAGGTAATTTAGATCATCCATAGCCTATGCTACAACTGGAATTAAAAAATTAGTGAGAGCACATGAAACATCTCCTTAAAAAGGTACCATGGAAACTGAGGAAAAAAAGGAATTGCTAGGATTTGAACTGTATTCACTGGCACTCTTCATGACTCAATCAAGACTAAAAGTAAAAAAAAAAAACAGCTGGGAGGAAAATTTATTACTTGCCCAGTGCTGAAAAAATCATGGGCTCTACAGGAAGAAGGAAAGTGGCTTTTGTGAGTTAGATGGGATACTCTCCACACATACCCAAGCACAAAAGTATGGCTAAGTTGATGCTTTCTTTTTTAAATCCAGCCATGAAAAGCAAGTCAGCTTACAGAGCGTTCTGTCTAGAGAAAAACTAAGAGCCTATCCATGCTCACCTGACTTAATGAAATGGCTTTTGTAGCAGCATGTAGTCTACTATTCACACAGTAAATTTTATTTCATTTTTTTAGTTACAAGCTAACACTTGGAAGCCGAAGTTCACATAAACCTGTTTATGTTGGAATTTGTATATTTAGCACACTGGCAAAATTAAAGCAACAGCAATTAATTTTCAAACAGAAAAATCCCATAGCCAAACAGGTTATTGAGTTAAGAAATGAGCCTCATTTTCAAATATGACCTAGCAAGTCATAAGCTTTTAAGACATGCTGTGGAAGCAGAACACAGATGTGATCATGTGAAAAGCTGTAATGTTCAAAGGACTCAGCAGATACACAGTGCCTTCTACAAGCTCTTACTAGCTCCATAAGCCAGGCTGCAAGGCAGGATACCTGCCATACTAACATACATACTTTCAATAATCTCTGCCCAGGAGAGTCTAGGGAAGGGGCATTAGGGGAGATGGGAATAATAGGCAAGAGGCTGATCACAAGTCTCCCAAAATCAGATGTGCTAATTGTTTTGGTGATGACAACCAGAGTGGCAGAGTTCATGTGGAACAGCTTGCACTCCAACTGCCAAAGCAGCTGGCTGTCTTGCTGGGCTGCCAGCATTCATCTTCAGGGCACTACATTTTCTTAATTTAAGTTTTGAAAAGCCACTTCATTTTGCATCTATCTATACAAATGTCTATATGCTATTTCTCCAAATAGGGTCACAGGGCAGCCTTGCTGGAAGCCTGCTGGCAGTGATCTGCAAGGTATAGTCAAAGGTTACTCCTGCAAAATTCCAGATGGACTCAGCCACTCTGATCTAACATGAAAGTGATCAAAACACTCAGTTCATTAAGATGGAGAGATATTATATGAGCAGCTCTCCCATAAGCATAATGGAAAAATGTCAACATTACAGACTACTAATAGCCTTACACTCACACTTGATCACAACTTACAAATGAAAGCTAAAACTGTGGCTTAAAAAAACTCTGTAAAAACAGACTGAATGCCAAAAAAAGTAAATTACTAAATCTTCTGGATGTAAAAAATCCCAAACAATTTACATGGAATAGAAAACCTGCTTATTCTCTGAATGCATTTGTCTATAATAGCACAGCAGATGCACTGTCGCTTAGTTTTTAGGAACAGATATTTTATTCTCATTCATATTCTTCTTATCCAGTACAAATAACACTCTAAATGCAAACCAACATCTTGGAGCATGGCAGAGTTGTTAGCCCAAGTAAGGATCTAACTGTTTTAATGTATTTGAGACATAACTAATACATTACTCTTTGGATAAAATATAGTTCACAGGAATAAGGTCAAATATTCAGTGTGTAAATGGCACTGGTCAGAGTACCATGAGTGTCCAACCTGCTTAACATCAGCCGAAAGCCAGATGCTAACAAAAAGGATACCCTCAGCAAGTCTGCAGAAGACACTGAACTAAGAGGACTAAATTACAAGGAACCACAGGGCTTTTATTCAAAGGAACTTTGAGAAACAAGGCTTGATCATAATAGTGTGACCAAGTCATATTGTGTGCTGTGTAGTGACCCAGTACACAAGTCTGACCAGGACAAATACAGAAGTTATTATCAGCCCTCTCCTCAGCTCAGGTGAAGCAACATCTCTAGTACATCCAAGTTTAGAACCCAGGCTGAAAACAAAACAGAAACTGGATAGAGTCTAGTAGAGAATTACTGAGATGGTCAGGAGTCTGTAAGAAGAGGTACGTCACCTGGGCTTCTGTAGGTAAGGGGTAATTTAACAACAGTGTACTACTGCTTAACATGGAGTTACTTCAACTCACATCTAACACTAAAATGAAGACCAATGGCTACAGACTGTAAACTGGGATGTTCAGGTTGGGTATCAGATGTTTTCTTGAAGAAGTAAAGGAATGGAAAAAAATTGCTAGAAAGGTTGAGGAATCTCTGCCAATAAGCATTTTCCATGGCTCAGCTACAGAAGTCCTATCTCCCATGATCTATTGAAAATGGCAACCCTGCCTTGAGCAGGACTCTGGACTAGGACTTTAGGGGTCCCTTCCATCTAGACTGTTCTATGCATGAGTCTCAGTTTAGTGACAGCAGATGCACTTACCTAACAAAGGATTGATACTGTTCTTAAATATAGTTGCCATGTGGTTCTGTCACACAGTGAAACCTGGATTTCAAGCTAATATGCTTAGTACACATGCTGCCTTGTGTGCTAAAGGTATCCAACAACTAACAGTGTAACTGGGTGCTTCAACAGAGAAGTCATCTCATCTCCTTCCCCCCTCATCCCATGTTACTGGGGCACCTTCCTCAGCTAAACAGTCTTCTTCCAGCCTTATCTTTTCCTCATCCATCAGCTCTTCAGACTCATCCCCTTTCTTTTGCCTGAATAACCCACTAGTGTTCAAGTTATTTATACAACTTAGTGCATAATTTCCTTAAATTGAGATTTTTGTGTTTTAACAGTGGATACATTAGACTTGGCAACTTCATGCTAACAAGGCTTTAGGTAGACACTACAAGTTTCTTGGGTTATTTTTGTGCCACAGGCTCTTCAGAAAAAAACCAAACATCTGGCATAAAAGCCAATCCATCAAAAGAAATAAACAGATCTCTTGAGAAAGCTAGACAGCCAGTGTAGACTCAACAGAAACTGCCCTGATCCACATGGGAAAGATTCCTTCCAAAAGGGTCAGCTCTCAAAGATGTATTTTTTAGATGTCATCTCCACATTACTATTTCCAAATCTAGGAAAAAATAGATCTGATTTAAGAGAACTGATCAGAATTAGCAAAACTGACCATTAGCTTCATTACTGGATAACAGCTGCTATGTATCAGAATTGGTGTGCTCCTAAACACTAAGTCACATATTTGGGTTTTACAGTGAAGAAGAGGTCTAACTGTAGACATGGAGGTTCTAAGAAAAGCAAAATCATTTACAGTTGCATTGCACCAGAAGTATCATGATCAATGCTAACCTCTACATTTCCCCAGCCTTTTATATCTGAGAAACTTTATTCTTCTTTACCTCGTCCCATGTTTCTCTACATACATGTGACATACATAAAACCACATAAATAAGACTACGAGGAAAGCCACAGATGCATTTTAGTGGTGCTTTACTCAGTTTAATAGCTGACAATAATCACTGTGAGCCCAATCTTAAGCTAATCCTTCCATGGACTGTAATGAGGCTTGAATAAGGTCCAGATAATCAGTCAAGTCCTCTGCATACTCGTTTCTCCCAACAAGTTCACCACACAGTTTCCAAGTGAAGTCACACCCATGTGTCAAGCAGAAATCCTGAATATTTAACATTATGTTAATTAATATTAACATATTAACATGTCTTTGCATTATTATTCCCAATACATAATGCAGCAGTGAAGAAATGGACTCAATTGTGCATGCTAACCAATGTATGAAGCAAACCACCACAAGAGCCACTGTGTCTCCTCTCCTCATCTGTAGCACTTGCTAGTTGCTAGAGAGACTAAAGGAATTAAAATTTTAAAAAAGAGCAGGGGGAGGAAGTAACTTTCTGAACCACGTAACCTGAACTTGAGTAATTGCTAATACAAACAGGCTCATTATCAAGTACACATGGGTCAGAAATAACAGCACAGCTCAAAGCAGCTGCGGTCACACTGTTTACTCTCCTTTTTGACATAAAAGCCTTTTCCTCCGTGAACAGTTCTCAATACAGAAACATCTAAATGTATGCTAATGCCCAACAGAGCAATAACTTCCTTTGATTGATTCAACAGTACTGGAAGTACCAGGAAAAAAGATCAAACCAAGTATTATACAAACAACCAATGTCTTCAATATGGTATGTGTCAGCATGAAAGCTGAGAGGAGTTAAACAAGCCAGCTACTAATGTCTTACACTGTTCTGAAAGTAGCAGTGTTCCTAAGTGCTTGCAGATAAAAGTGTTTTTCTTGAGTTGGGACATCAATTTATAAAGCTTTGTAATATAATGAAAGTGCTTTGATTTAATGCAATTTATGAAGCAAAGGCACTTCAGGTGTCTCCAGGAGAAGCATAAGAGTTTACAATAAACACAAGATAATTAAGTAATTTTGCAACCACTTACTCTCCTGAAATGATAACTAGGAAAAACAAACATGTACCTCCCTCTTTCCTTTTTTATGCTGCTTAAAACTCCTTCTGTTTTTTATTTCACTGACTCACCTTTCTTCCAACATCCTTTCACTGGAGAGCTTCCAGAGACAAAACTTCTCTGGCATTACTTTTGTGAAAACATTTTCAGCTCTCAACTAGTCCAAATATCCCCTTTTCTACAAAGCTGCTACAGTGCTTACAGAAGAACACTTAAGACACATACAGAAAAAAATCTGAATAAATGGTCTAACACTCTTCCAAGTGTGTCACAAGAAGTACAAACTCTGGACGCAGTGTGTTATGTTTCATGATCTCAAGAATTCAGCACAATTGATTAAGTTTTTTTTTTCTGAAGTGCAATCTGTAAAGTGGAAGATATTAAACTGCTAGGAAAACAAATATCTCATTAGATTTAACTGACCATGTCCCAGATGCACAACACACATAAGGATAACTGAATTGTTCCTTTAGCTGCAGAAAGAACTAAGTTCACTTCAAGGGACAGGGATTAAGTCCAGAGGACATGGAGGCATTTTGCCCTCTGAGTAACTGATAGAAACAACAACAGAAATAGGATTTAGAAATCAAGATCCACTTTCCTGTCCCCTTTAAGCAGCCCAACAGGGGGTGGGCAGCACACCTTACCTAAAACCGGTCTCAAAAATAGAAAGTAAAGAGGGTAGCTGTGGTTTTAAACTCCAACAGTCTAAAGAGGACACTTGGCTTAAGCCTGCCCCATGGGGTATCTTCAGTACATACATATACCTATGCTAGCCCTTAAAAGCATTTACACATATGGAAGCCTATTTCATGCATCTCAAATTCTGGCATGAGAGTTACTTGTCAGCTCTACCAAAAGCCCTTTGTCTCAGTGCCTCTGGCCATGCCTGTGACTAGCTAGAAGTCAGATGCTTACAGACCTTCAGCACATTAGTTGTTAGGAGAAAGTTTCATTTTTCAGATCTAGGAATCTCAGTTCCATGTAAGGAAATTACTCAGCTATGTCTAAAAAGAAAATAACTTTATAAATCGAGAAATTATAAATTACAAACCCCCTCACTATACTAGTGCATAAATCCATGGTGCAGCCACACTCATATTAGGTAGAATTAGTTCCTTTCATCAATGTAAGATAGAAGAGGTCTAAAAGCAGTAAGGCAGGGAAGACCAAAGATGTGAAGGTGCTTTTGAAAAAAGATCCTCTAGCTGAAAAAGGCAACTAAAAGTCAGTATGTAAAGAGATTCATTTGATGGGGAGGGGGAAGAAAAGCAAACAGGGAATGATTACTCATCATTTCTAATGCAAGACCTTTATGGCATCCAATGAAATCAACAGGCAGATTTGAGAGCAAAAGGAAGTACTTTCTCTGCACATTACCACCCTCTGTCCAAGGTGAGATTAGTCTATAAGCTCTAATTAAGATTAAACACATTCAGGATAAAAGATCTAAAACTCATGAAATAAAAAAAACCCCAAGGATTATGAAAACAAGATGCAGATACAGCTGCTGGCAAGAAAGATCTCACACTTGCTAATTATAGACACATTCCCCAGGCAGCTACTACTGGTCATTTTTAAATGGAAAATTGGGTTAGATTGGTTCTGATCAAACACAGACACTCATATATGAAACCAGGCTGAAGATCATTAGATGACTACTAAAGAAAATGAGAGTTCCTGCACAGACTTAGCATTAGTCAAAGAACAGCTCTACTGATATATTAGCCACTAAATTTGGACATATCCTACTGAAAATCTCTTGGAACAGAAAAGTTAGAATCCAACTCTCTCTTTCTACAACTGCAATCAACTAGAGAGCAATTTGTGCAAGAAAACGATGCATTGTTATGTCAGGTACCTGATCTCTTACTGCTTTGAACGGAAATCCTGACAGCAGAACACCTGCTTTTCTACAAGTTTTTCTTCTAGACAAAAATTAATCAGTTATTAACAGCGTATGATAACAACTTGAAAAATTAGTAAAGTCTTAAATGTTTGACATTTTGAAAAAAACAGTATTTATGGACTCAGAATTCAAGGGGTTTTTTCTACCACATTGGGTTGATGTGGCATGGTTTTGGTAGCCAGGGAGGAAACCCAGGTATGGCTCCTGCAAGAAGTTGCTGAAAAGCTCCTCTGGCTCCAAAAATCCGACCACCTCTGGCCAAGGCCAAGCCCAAGCCCATCAGTGACAGCGGATGCACCTCTGTGGTTAACATGTTCAAGAAGGGGAAATGAACTAAGACCTCAGGGCAGAGGAAAGCAGGAGGTGGGAACAATGGAGGAGCAGAGATACCTGTTTGGTGAGGAAGGAAGGGAGGTGGTGCCACAACAGAGGTTCCCCTGCAGCCCATGGCGAGACTGTAGCTGTCTCTCTGAGACCCACAGAGGTGCAGACGTGAACCTGCAGCTGTGGAGGACCTCGTGCCAGGGGAGGTAACTGGTGTCAAACCAGTCTGTGGCTCTGTGGGAAGCCTGTGCTGGAGCAGTCTGTTCCTGATGGACTGAACCTCGTGGGAAGGTCTCATGTTGGAGGGTTTTGTGAAGGACTTTATCCCATGGGAAGGAACCTGCAGTGAAGCAGGGGAAGACTGTGAGGAATCCTCTTCCCTGAGAAGGAAGGAGCAGCACTAAACATGTGACATCCTGACCATAAACTCCTTTTCCTGTCCCCCTGTGCTGCTGGGAAGAAGGAAGGGGAGAAGTAAGAAACAAAGTAATTGAGGTCCAGGAAGAAAAGAAGGGTGGGGTGAAGTATTAAAGCTCTGGTCTTTGTTTTCTCAATGTCCTGTTTGCATCTGATTAGTGGTAAATTAAATTTATTTTATTCCCAAGTTGAGTCTGTTTTGCCTGTGACCAGAAATGGTGAGTGAACCCTCCCCTTGTCTTTGTTTCAACCCATGAGCTTCTAGTTGGATTTTCTCTTCCCTGTCACACAGTTTGGGGAGAGCTGAGTGACCACACGGTTCTTTCTTAACAGCTGGGCCTATGCCATGATATATACTCACATTTTTTTCTGGGGAGAGCAGGATTTAACAGAACATGAAATGCGTCTTTCCATAAGAAGTATGGATTAATCTGCTTGGTTTGCTGTCATAGGTTAAAATCTTCATTGATGATCTTGATAAGGACATCAAGTGTGTTACCGGTAAGTTTGCAGATGAAACCAAGTTAGGGAGGAGTGTTGATCCGCACGAGGACAGGCAGGCTCTACAGAGAGACTTGGATAGATTAGATCATTGGGCTGATGTTAATGGTCTGGGCTTCAACAAGGCCAAGTGCTGGGTCCTGCACTTGAGTCACAACAACCCCAGGAAACGATCCAGGCCTGGGGAAGTGTGGCTGGAAAGTGTCTGGCAGAAAAGGACCTGGGAGTTCTAATTGACAAGCGGCTGAATATGAGCCAGCAGTGTGCCCAGGTGGCCAAGAAAGCCATCCTGGCAATGGCATCCTGGCTTCTGTGACCAGCAGAAGCAGAGAGGTGATTATCACCCTGTACTTAGCACTGGTGAGGCCACACCTGGAGTGTTGTGTTCAGTCTTGGGCACCTCAATTCAAGAGAGATTTCGAGGCACTGGAGTGAGTACAGAGGAGGGCAACGAAGCTGGTGAAGGGCCTAGAGAATAAATCTTATGAAGAACGCCTGAAGGAGCTGGGAATGTTTAGTTTGAGGAAGAGGAGGCTGAGGGGAGACCTCATCAGTCTCTACAACTACCTGAAAGGTCATTGTAGAGAGGTTGATGCTGGTCTCTTCTCACAGGTAATTAGCGACAGAACAAGAGAGAATGGCTTCAAGCTGCAACAGGGGAGGTTTAGACTGGACATTAGGAAACATTTTTTTCACAGAACGAGTGGTCAGACACTGGAATAGGCTGCCCAGGGAGGTGGTTGAGTCACCATCACTGGATGCGTTTAAGGGTCATTTGGATGTGGTGATGGCTGATAAGGTTTAGGGGAGAACTTTGTAGGGATGATGGTTGGACTCGGTGATCCCAAAGGTCTTTTCCAACCTGAATAGTTCTATGATTCTATGATCATCTCCTTGCCTCCAGCTTGGCCTTTTCTACATCTGGCAGAGCATAGGTCAGTACTTAAGCTCCTGTGTGTAGGGTCCCTTTCACTCTTGTTCTGTTCCAGGCTTAGCAACTCTTCCACTTTGTTAAAAATACATATCCGAGGGTTGCAGTAACCTCTAAGAATCCAATCTTATGACAGGATAATCTAGATCTACACAAAAATATCCCATGCTAATGATTACTAATAGAAAATTAACTGCAAAAACGGAAATTAAAGGATCTAACTTTACTCCATGGCATCTGTACCACAGCTTCTTTGCTTCAGTGCTAACAGATGAAAACAAAAAGAACATGCAACTATCATGGGAAGTTTTAAGGAGAATATTGAGGATTTGACAGACTTTAATGGTTAGTACTAAGGAAATCCTCTTAAGAATGAGAAGCTTGATAAAAAATAAAGCACAGCTACTGCCATTCCTAAAATAATTCAGACCTCTTAGAAGGAGAATTAAATTTGTCATCCACATAATTTAGCATTTATTTGTATTTTTGCTCTTTGTTTTCTTTGGTAGCCATTTTTCTTACAGGCCTAATTCACCTAAAACCATTCCAGAAAACAAAGCAAACAGTAAAGACAAAGCAATAGAGAGAATACTTGGAAGAAAGAACCAATGAATCCGTTAAAGGATATTTTCCCCTCTCCTGTCCAGCTTAGCTGAAAGGGAAAATAACCTGCATAAAGCTTTTGCTTTCAACACGGTGGTGTGGAAAGCAGAAAAAAACTTACTGCTTCCTGAACACAGGAAATAAATACTCTCAGTGCTCCAGAATCCCAAGGAAGCTTCCAGCTGTGAAATAAGGCAACTTGATGACTTCTTAAAAAAATGCACCCACATTATATTTTAGGAAGTACACAGCAAGGTACTAAGGATCAGTTTTGCCCACATAATTTTTTCCTGTTCCTGAAAGAGGACTGTAAAGTTTCCTCAATCCAACTTACTGACACAAAGGAAGACTCTTTAAAAGGGCAATATATCACTGTATCAATATATCAATGCCACAGTGAGCCTGCAAACTGCTCTGGCACAGCCACACACCCATCATTTGCTGTGTCTGCTGAAATCTCATTCTACTCCCAGAGAAATTCTTTGCTTTTGAAACAAAGACATTGATCAAAATCAAAGTTCCTCTGAACAGTCTAAGAAAAGGAAACCATACCAGTCCCAAAGGGATTAAAATTTGGAGAGACCGGTTTGATCCAGAGAATAGACTGATCACAAAAGAAAGTGATTATTCCCATTGTAGTATGTTTACATTAGGTTTTGGCCAGATTCCCCTTCATATTTATTTAATTATGCCTGTATAACTAGAACTATTACACGTCCAATTAGGTATCTTCTACAGTTAGGGAGAGATGGCTGTAAAAAAAAAATCCTCATTAATGAAACAGTGTTTCACAAAGGGTCACTGAAAGAATGTGAAGTCATCTCCACGAAGCAGCTGAACCTCACAGAGCTGCAGGGTTCGGTGAGAATGACCTCAGCTGCAAGCACGTTAATACACAGTCAGCTTCCTTCTCAGCATCCTGTCAATACCACCAGGGGCTGGTCTTATTTCATTTACATATGCCATAAAAATCTTTAGTGGAGAAGAATATTGCATTACCGTATGCAGATTTGCAACCAGGAAACTGAACTTGAGGAGAGCACTCATGAGACTCGGCTCTTTAAAAAAGAAAAAAAGTCTTGCAGGCAAGGAAAAATGAATCAAGTAGTCAGTAAGCCAGCATACATTTCTTCTGCCTTTTTTTTCTTTTAACTTTCTCTTCATAAAGACACTAAATACCTGCACCAAAAGTAAAGAAAATATTTAGAAGTCTAATGGTGCCATCTCTTTATTCTGGTACATGAATGGATAAGTTAACAGCATTCCTCCCCGCACCGGCTGTCAGACACTAGCTGCCCTGCCAGGAGCCTTCACTCCCCATGTCTGCGAAAGTCAAGCATGATATTCTGCCCGGTTTAGCCCCGGGGCCCCTCCTAGAAGATCCTGCTAATTATGCTAAGGTCTGTAAAAATTATGTACAGGGCTCTTTCAATACTCAACTAGGACTAACAGCCCTCCTGTACTTTTGGTTTGTCAGGTCTCCAAATGAAACAAATGAAAACCAACGGAGAGACACAAAGTGTCCCCATGCCCCTTCAGGAACGGATTTAACACTATTGAATTACTGAACAGAAATGCCACAAAGAAATATAGGCTTTCCATTTCCTAATGCACAGCGTCACTGGGTGCTGATAGGGCCTGTTTGGACAGCAGGATTAGCCTCCCATAAGCTCCAACCTACTTGACACTATAATCTACAACAGTGATTTATACAGCTGGTGTCAAAAAGTTCATTATCTCCACAGACAGAGCAGAGGGTTTTCAGACTACTGGAACCTATCTACACCCCAGGGTTGAAGGTGCAAGAAGGTGAAAAGTTGAGAAAAATACAGCATGATATGAAAGGGAAAGGAAAGCAAAAACCAAAGAAGGTGAAAAAGTTGGTGCTGAAGCCTGTAAAATGCAAGTACCCAAAGCTGGAACTAAAATACCCACAGCTCCAACTGCTCAGGGAAAGTGCAGGAAAAGCCCAAATACAGGCTGAAGGGCCTTTGTGAGAAGGAAAAGAAGACAAAACAGGGGAAGGGAGGAGAAAAGGAACAAACTACTAAAAGGTCATGACATGAGACATTGCAGGGTTTAAACAGAGACTGAAGCTATTTCCTGTTTTAAAACTGAAAGTATTGATTAAAATCAAGGGAACTGATTTAGGATAATGTAAATCAAACTTTCCAAGAGTTGAAATGCCAAAAACACTCTCACTTTTAGAAAAGGGCAAGGGTTATTTTTTGGGGGCAGGGGATTTCCCCCATTAAAAGCTTTGCACAAACAGGTAGCCTAATACAGAAGTAGAAAATAGAGCGAGATTTCTTCCCCAAGGGGAAAGACAGTAACTTGGTGTCAAAGATAAAAAAGACAGTTTCATCATGAAATGAAAAAAACTCAAAATACAACACAAATCTCTTCCAGACAAGTGGTGCTCTATTTTATGTTCAGTGTTGTGTCCTCTTTTCCTTCACCTTAGGTCCACTTGTGTATTAAGAAAGAATGAAACACAAGCAAATAGCTTTATATTGAAAGTTTTTTGAACACTGTTTTAAACACTGAATTCATACACTTGTTTGTTTTGTATGCCATCCCCTTAGAGTTGTTAAAAGAATGTGCTGTCTGTTGTCCAGCTTTCATGTTATGCCAGTCCTCTTCATAAAACAAAGCTTGTGTCCATTTATTCCAGCAGAAGTGATTGCCTGAGTTACATGTGCTTTGTACTGAAGACTTTCCTCAGTCACCACAAGTCACCGCTATACACTGAACAACAGCATCATTTTAGCCTCATTCATTGGCACATCACCCCCCACATAGACAAAAAAGAGATGTTTTGTCTATTCCTCTTCAGTTTAAGAATGTGATTTCATTAACTCTCAAATTTTTATAAATCATAACTCCAGAAGGAGCTCAGAGCCTTGCTACATGACCTGCTGAAATAAAGTTAAGGAAACATCAAACTGAAATGTCCCAAATGTCTCCGATTCAAGCAATAGGTAGTGCTGTAAGGGAATAAAACAAGCTATGCCTTCATAGTCTAGCTTGGTCTCCAGTCAGGTAACTCACAGCAGATAACTCTCCTCAGACAAGCCCTTCCCCTGTTATTAGCACAGTGTAAAACACTGGCCTTGGCAAAAATTACCTCCGCATGTTCAAAGGCCTCCTCGCAGCTGACTGAAGTCTCTCGTTCTCTGCTGCTCGTGGCCTGACACAACTTTCATTAATGCATCTGTCACTGTCTCAGTCTTTATCTTGCAGTGCTTTAAGATCACACACCTGATTAAGCTGTTACCTGTTACCAGCCAACAGAGGCTACCAGATGATATTGCTACATTTTAATAAAAATTAATACAACCCTCAAAACACATGCTCTTTGTTCTTCAACTCTCAAATAGATATTTTCACACTCACCTGAATGTATTCACATCTCTTAATGTTTCAACAGGTTTTATTTGCTAGACTAGAGTTTTGTTTGCAAAAATTTGAAAACTCTTTGTCCAACATTCATTTTAATACAAATACAATAGGGGATCCAAAGCAAGTGCTCCATTGGAACACTGCCTGGTGTTTCATCCAGCCCATCACCCAGGCTCAATGACTTGGCAGTGCAGAATACCAAATACACTTTTTCCCCCCACCCTGCTAAGATTCCTCTGGTTTATTTCTTTTATTGACTAGGCTACATCACAGCTTTTCATCTCCATCTTTGTGAAAGGCTTCAAATCATCAGTTACAAGGGTAGACTAGGCTTGGCTCTTTGGCCAAAAAGATGACTGAAAAATTCATAGGACCAACGCTACTCAATGCATTAAAAGATGCACCATATTCCTCCTCCATGCTACCTCTTGGTTTAACATTTTCCTCCAGCATTTTATGTAGTTATATCAATACAATTTAAGTCTTCACTTTTGACAAGGAGAACAAAACCATTTTAGTCTTCCTTGCAACAGCTTTTACACCCCTGAATTCTAGACTGAACAATCTCACAAGCATTCGCATGCACCAAGTCCAGGAGTACATCCCTGCTTCCGCCAAAGAGGAATCAGTGACTACTGTTATGGGGCAAAATGTACTGCTTTTTAAAATGGAAAATTATTAGAAGTCTTTTAATATTCCACATTTTCAAAGCTGTTATTCATGCTCAAGGAAGAAAACTGGTTAGGATATGGCACACATTATGTTCAAAATGGTTTTTTTCAACAGAACAGGTAAGGAAATGGCAGAGTGTTTCAGCATAAAACAAGGATAAGCTAAAAGTTTACGTGACAACAAGATACTTAGACTAATCTCTGGTGCTTTCCAAGCTCAGAATGTTTTAACTGATTACATCCCGTCTTGAGCTTCATTAACTCAATGGCATTATCACAACATAAAGTAAAATATGAACTTTTTGTTTTTTTAAAAAACCTAGAAGAAAAAATACCCAAGTTATTTCATTTAGGCAGAAAAGGGATAGCTGCTTGTAATGAACAAAGTGCAAAAATTGCAGAAGTAAAACAGTTTAACAGTGTAAATACCCCAAAAACCTAATTTTTAACCACACACTTTATTACAAAAGTATTAGAAAGATAACAATAGCTACCTTCGCAAAAATATTCTAACATATTATTTCCCTTTCCTTTTTTGACCTAGGCATGAGCTCTTTCGTTTGTGTTTCCAGGCTTGTTACCCATATTTGTAACCAGCTGTTATTGTACCATAACATATTTCCCCTGCGAAATCCTACAGAGCAGTGCTCTGTGTGTCACAGTGTTTGAGAAGAATTGTCTCAGACAGATGTCAGTTCTCACATTTCTCAGTATCTGAAGCTGGCACTGACCATCCCTCCCCTAGCTGGTGGGGACCTTTTATGTCTGAGAATGCAAGTGTCACAGCAAGGGCAAAATACACATTACATTGCTTTGTGTAAATTGTTCAAATTAAGAAGCAAAACATTTCTGTTGAGGGTTATTTCCCTCAAGGTAACAAAACAATGTTAACTCTCAAGTAATACTTAATTCCATCTTGGCCATCTCTCAAGCACAGATGCTGTTTTTACTCTCTAACTCAGACCGCAATGCCTGGGGGGGGGGGTTCCTTTGGGTTTTGTTGGGGTTGGACGTTTTGAGGGCTGAGGGCAGTGGAAAAAGGGAGACTGAATTGTAGCTTGTGCTTCAAATTCATTTCTTTGTACTGTGAACTACAACTTCACAACTATAGAAAAACTAGCCCCCCACTATTTCTTCTCACTGCTGCAATAAAATTCAAGTGCTCTGAATTTCATTCTGCAGTATAAAGCTGCCTCTGCTGCATATAAACAGGATTCACTGTCTTCCTTCCCAAAACACACCTTATGAATTAGTCTGTCTCCTCAAGGATACAAAAGAGGCCACAAGCTTCCATTATACTGGAAGCAAAGATATTTTCACCATCCTGAAAGGACAGGTAAAAACATGACTGCTTATCTTGACCTACAAATAACTTTTCAAAAATTTTCTATTATGCTCCTGTAACTCAATACATTGGGGCAACGAATTCTAATAACAGGTTACAAATAGTAGGAAGGCAGGAATTTCATGCCACATTCTACCTTATTATTTTAATAACATTTTTATGAAAACTGGAGTAAATTGCTATTAATACAGCTGCAACAACAAAATTTTTCCATTATTGTAATCCACTAAGCAGAATCATCTTTGATGGCTCTCAAAACACTTTTACATCAAAAAATCAGGAACCCAGCCAATCCCACAAGAGAACATACTTAATTCATCATCATTCACGGGAAGAGAAAAATGACGAAGTCCTGAATGTCCATTTGCACTGAAAAATAACTAGGTAACTAGATGTATTTATTTTAATTCCTGAATATCATGAAATAGCAGTATAGTTATATCCAAAAAAACACAATGCAAGTAATTTTGCAAATATTTATCATCTAAACAGCAAGTACTCTCAAACAAGACAACTGGAGTTGCTCTTAAACATTTAAGCAGATATCCATTATTGCATCGCTTCGACATTTCAATCCAGTGTGACTCATTAAGTTTAATACACAATATGTTTGCAAAACCACCCCAAAATCAGAACCAAGCCCCTCCCCCACGCAAATGCTTCTGCTTTAGGGAAAAAGGTAGTTAGAGAAATTAACACTAATCTCTTGGACAGCGTAGTATTCTCATTCTGGCTTTTTTTTTAAACCACGTAACACCAAAGTCAAATCTCATTTTCACGAGTGTAAACACCCTTGAACTTACTTGTGAATCTCAGTATCCCTTAAACACTGTCTTTTTACCACTTCAAACATTCTACAGAGCTTTTTATCACTGGTTGCTATTAATGAAAGCAGAGGACCATCACTGCATAAACTTAAAATCCTAATCCCATATTGTGTCCAGTACTTAGCATTGAACAGTAGGTATCTCACAGAATCACGTAGTGAAGAAAAATTTTATTATAGAGTCTTTAAACACATCTAGGGTCAAATTTATACCACCAGAAAACAATTTGACACCTGGTAGGAAAAGAAGAATGAAGTAGAAAATACTGAAAATTACTGGGGAGAAAAAGGAAGGGCAAAGGCACCACCAGGCAATATCTGCCTTTTCCTTCCTTCTTCCGTTGACTTGGTTTAAAACCAGAAGGTGTTTTACTAGTTTGTAATAGCTCACATCCCCACCACCACTAACATGGTCTCTTCCCCAACACATTACACTACCCAAAGAAAGCACAACCCCAGTGTCATCCATGCAGAAGCAAGTGAGGGGCAGAGATGCAGATGTTTCTAAGAGCTTTACTATTCTGAAGATGAAGGAAATTTGAAGCATTTTGAGAGAGAACATAACAGCCCTTACCTGTGCAGACATTACACCCTGCTTTCTAGTGCAGCAGCAGAGAGGAAAAAACAGTGGCTCACCTACTCATACATTTATCTGTATCAGTTACCCCTAGGGAATCACCTTTCTCAACGTTCCCTAGACTCTGACAGCTGTAGAATGTCTAAAAAACCATGTCTGAGGTTACTTCTGCATACTAGTTCTCTTGGGTTCATGAAAAACTCCTCCACCTCCACAGTACCTTAAAGCTACATGTGGCAAAGACCAACCTTAGTAAAGCACCAATTCCTTCACAGCCTTTCAAGTCACTGTGATAAAAATCACAGCATTCTGATACCAAACCTCTTGGGAAATACTTCTGTGAAACTTCCAAAACTGAGTAGTTGCTCTTGTTCAAACATCTGGGAAATAAAGCTAGATCAGTAGGGTTAAATGACAAGAACACAGATAAGCAATTTGTTGTTTTATGTGATTATACATCAAGATAGATTTCTATTTATTTCTTCTACAAAGATGACACAGTACACAAATATTTTGAAAGACACAGTACTTGGGAAAACTGAGACCAGAGACCCTAAGAAATAAAGAAATAAAAGCCAAGACAAGGCCAGCAGGAGGGGAGAGATTAATTCTCACCTGTAAAACCACTTTCAGATAAATGCCATGCCTGGCAATTCAGTATACATGACAAGGCTGCCATCCTCAGGGGACTGGGAAGCTACTGCAGCTGACTTCTGGAGTATTCATGCCTGGATCACTGCAGAATAACTCATGAAAATTAACAGCTCAAGAATTTGCTAATAAGCAAAATATAAGGATACCTTAAATTATCTTTCAGTGTTATCTTCCTTAATTATAGTCGTTTTCAGATGTTAGACAATTTAGATTGCAAGGTTGCTAAAGCCCTCTAGTCATAATACTGTACAAAAAAGTTCTCCAGCACACTTCAGAGTAAGAGGTTTCTTTAACACATTGAGTTGTGTACACAACTCAACCAGCAGTAAAATCAATAGAAAAAAATGGAAGCTTCTTACTTTTAAAGGTACAAGTAATTCTTTCTCTTTCAACGGCCACAAATAGCACTAGCATAATTTTACCAGATGAGGGTATAAATGTTACCCAAGTTGCAAGACAGGACACAAGAAATAAGACAATTTGTTCCAACTATTACTGATACCTTGTCATGATTCGGGATCAGCCTTCTGGGAAGAATCACCCCTTCTCTTGACTCTCCATCACTGATCCAGCTTCTTGCACTGTAGAGTTCCTTTCCCCCAAGGCGTTCTGGTGCCAGCTTGAGCTGCACTTCTCGTAGCAGACAACGTCACGCCCAGTCCCTACATTTACAGTCTTACACACAACCACTGGCTTATTTTCTAAACTGACTACTCCACATCTAGTATACCCTTCACACTACTCCACATCTAGTATACCCTTCAAACTAAAGATTTTTTTAAAATGAATTTCTTTTTAATTTAAATAGTTGGGGTTTTTTTAAATTAACTTCTATAGTATGGACATTTGCTTTTTTATTTCAGTATACAGAAACAGTCTCCCCTACTAACTACTGCTGCTTTTGGTTCAGGAGGGGGAAATCAAGAGACCCCATGAGCTTGATTTAAAAGCTCCATTATGCTACTTCTCTTCTTGCTGCTTTTCTAGCATGGAAGTCTGAAAACCACAGAACGTAAGCAAGCAAAACCCCTTAAAAAAGCTGATCACAAGAAAAAAGATGTGCTCATATGCATTGCAGTAGACTGGCTCAGAAGTATTCCACTTCCTGAATTCCAGACAACTATACCATTTGTTAGAGATAAATGGTTAGTGAAATCAAGACATTTCACTACTATATTGCTGCCAAATCCCCATTAAAAGTTTAATCAAAGATAGACTTGGGTTAAATGACTTTGGAACTTAGTCCAGATTGCAAGTCTCAGAGAAAGTTTACTATAAATCAGTGTTTTTCCCACCATCTCATGTGTTAACCACTGAAGCTACTGACACTCAAAAATATCTACTGACACACCAAAACCACAACCATCACCAAAACAAACACAGACCCTAATTTACAACCTGTGATTTACTAGCCAGCAAAACCCAGCCAATAGATCTGATTGCAGTCACAAAACCAATAACCCATTTACTGCAGACAAGATATTTCTCTATGTCAGGCCTTCCAAAGGATGTCTGTTGTTGAGTTAAAAAGTTAATGATACAAAAGAAAACGCAGAAATCACAGCACAGACAGCAGTCTGCAGAGAACTTTCCTTAAACTGAGATACTTAAGGAGCTCAGTATTTTTAATGTATCAATATCTGTTCAGTTAGTCTTTACACAATTGGAGAAGTTCTCTTTACTACTGTATAAGCTGACCATTTTCTGATCTAGGCGGGCAAACGACACAGGAGAATCACTGTCTAGTTGGTGAAGTTGCATAAGATCTTCTCTTTTTAGGAACACTAAGGCTAAGAAGGCACTAGAAAGACTTGTTTAAGGTTGTGGTAGATCCACAATGTCAAACTAAATTTTCTCCAAGAGGCTTTCCAACTCAATTCAGTAATTACTTGTCACCTGCACAAGGCTGCATGAAGAGAATGGACAACACTTTGACAGTAAATCCATATTTAAACCTCAATTATTTTCTTCCTTCCAACTTAACAGGAACACTTGTATTGGGCCAAAAATTTAATTTGACAAGACAAGAAAACTGTTTTAGGCCTGTCCTCATATGTTTTGTCAGAGAAAAGCTATGTTCAGTGTACAACAACTCACACTTCATGCTCCTCTTGTTGATTCCTGTGATTGATGGCCAAGTACATCCACGACAGCTTCCAGGTTGTAGAAACTGGACCTCCTCTATAGATTCCAGGCACAATACTCCACATAACTATGATATTCTTCCAGTTTAATTTTTCATTTTTTTTTACACCCCTGCCCATTTTAAGAGTGTATAAACTAGACACAACTGTGGAAGCTTACTGAATAAGTGTTCAGCATAAAAAGGTAATTAAGCAGTAGCATGGAATTCTTCAGTTCAAATCTACTCCGGATTCTCAAGTAGGAGCCATGCCTAACACCTCCAAGTCTGAAGACAAAATAGGAATCCCTACTCCAATCCTCATAACCTTCCATGAGCTACTGCAATCCTTAACACTTCTACAAACTCTGTCCTCAATTAAGACTCATTTTATTTTCAATATCCTTCCTGGCTTATCTGTTACATCTTGCCAACAAATGAAGTGGCCTACCCTTTACTTCCGCTGTTCATCACTAATCCCTCCAGTTCCCCAGAAGACACTTTGTCTCAGCTTATTCCCTTTTTGCTCTCTGTACTTCCCCATAGCAGCTCCGCAGACAATCTACTTTATCCTCCACGTCTTTTCTTTCAGTGCAGCAACCAGTCTGTGGCAATATGCACAGAAAACTTAAGTCATGAAGCATCCAGTAACTACAGTTCACAACATTTGGAGTCATCCTATAACAACTGCAAGAAGTACAAAACCCACCATAGCCAATGGCTGTCTCTTTTCAAGGATCAGCTTCTTGGCAGAAGTTTATGAGCTGCCTGATGCAACATTTCCTGCTGGAGCCCACCCAGGTTCCATCCTTTGTTAGCTGAAGGATTTTTCCCTTCTTCAGTACTGGCAAAACTCTGAGCATCACAGCACTGCTACAGAAATTGCCACAGTTTTTCAAATGCAAGACATTAATAATTATTCTGAAGATGTTCTGAGCCAATCATAAAGCAAAGTGATGATACTAGGATTTAACCAGGAATTTGAAAGTTTTTACATAGGAATAACTCCTCAAAACACTTTAATTATGTGATAGGAAGTGTGGAAGGCTTTGAAAAAATTTTATATAATGCAATTACTCAAAAGACTAATGACAAATGTTAAGGGTTTTTTGTTCACGTTTGTCTGTCTTGCCTATCTACATTAAATCAAGCAGAACATAACAGTGGACTTTTTGAAGAAAGTTGTTCAATATTTTCCATTAGTGAGGGTAAACTTTTCTTTATACGTAGCATGACCAATTTAAAAATTGCTAACATTGGATTTCCTTATTACTACTTATTTTACTAATTTATAAAACAATGTACTCCCCAAGTTGTAATAATATCAAGCATCAGTTACAACAGCATCTAGTAAAATATTTTTGGCAAGACTGACAAGTATAGCACTATTAGATGCAGAATTGCTCTGTTCCCTGAAAGCTAATGAAGTTCTGAACTGGGGATCTATTGAAACTGTATCAGTGCTCTTGCCTCTACACAGCCTATCACAGAACAGGACGTTAATATCACCTACTTCTTGCCTACAAAGCTGAAGTGTATTGTAATGTAAAAATACACCAGAGATCATTCACTTGCCTTTCTGAAATACCTCACAGGCACCATACACATAAAGACAGATTTCTGGGGAAGGAACACTTGGCCTCTTCCTCCCTCCTCTCAATGCACTATAGTCAGCACAGGAGACAATTTGTTTCATTGAGTCATTTACTATTTTGAAAGACAGCAGTTTGCATAAACATCAAGTCAGAAAAGGCTGAACTACAGCTTAGCTCAGGGCATAAACTGCGATAACGACCTCTTTGTGAGACAAACTTTTAAAAATGAGTTTTTATAAAGTATTAAATGCCCTCATTTGTTATAAGTCCTAAGGGATAGGGCCCCTCAGGCCTCTGACTCTCAACAGAATCAGACTGCTGTTTAGAGAAGCACGGTCTTTTGAACAATAGCCTCCAATTTGTTACAGTATTTATGACCCAATTTTAATTCTTACCCATAGTCTTCAGCAAGAATAAGAATTCAACGCTAATTACAGTTGCCAAAGCACGTCCCTGAAGTAGTAGAGCAGAGTAATATACATAGCCAGATAAAACATGCTTAACAAACTTCTCTCATAGAAAAATATGCCAGTTCTCTCTCTTCACTAACACACACATCTTTTTCAGCTTTTTATACTATCTCCCTTAAGATCTAACCACTTCGTACTTTGTACTCATGTTTTCTTTCCATCTGAGCTTGCAAAAAATCCCCATTTAGTACTGAGTTCTGAATTCACCTGATGAGCTGTTTAGCCTCTTCCTTTAATTCATTAATAAAGATATTCAATCTAACTGACCCTGATACCCTACAAGCAAGTGTTCCCTGCCCTGCAGCTCAAGTTACTGCCGTATCTACTATTTTTGCTAAAGGCCCTTCAGCAAGCTTCCAGTCCATGCAAAATTTAGGCAAATAAAGTTTGGGTTTTTTTTCCCCAAGTTTTATGTAGAATTTCTTCCAACCAGCTTGCTGAAATATTCCCTGCATAAAGTATTCCTCTATCTGTAAAATACTGTAACTTGTTTTTTTAGAAGGAAAGTGTATGCTTCTTCATTTATACATACCAGCAGTTTATCAGTCACAGTTCTATTATTTTCAAGTCTATTAAAAATCTACCTTCCAGTGTTGGTGTTAATATTTTATGTAAGAATGGATGTAGAATTAACATTGAGGACTCTTGTTAACATACATACACAGAGCCAATCTCTTTGCAGCAGAGACTCTGGTGAGCAGATACACACAGCCAGGCTACAGGAGCCTGGACTTCACACTATGTAGTTTATCCTGTTGAAGAACCTGGTGGCAGCTGCAGCTACTTTCAGCATCTAAGCCAGC
The DNA here is from genome assembly GCF_000747805.2 of Chaetura pelagica. Classification (NCBI taxonomy): domain Eukaryota; kingdom Metazoa; phylum Chordata; class Aves; order Apodiformes; family Apodidae; genus Chaetura; species Chaetura pelagica. The sequence goes on from NW_009954705.1 coordinate 227,612, forward strand.
TAGATATTTAATTAAATCCACAGCCAAACAGCGCTGTTTTTCTCGTACTTCAAGATACTGGTGCTTTTTCCTATCTGCTACTATCACCTGCCTTTCAAAACCCACTTGCTAATTTTGTTAATTCAGTAGCTAATCACTTTGTTTAAAAATAAAGCTACTCTTAATTTACAGATGTTCTTTCACTGTTGCTGTGAAACAGATTCCCACCCACATAGCTGCAGAACTGCTCCATTGTCTGAAGCCATCTTGGAAAACTGAGTTTTTAACACAACCTCTCACAATGCAAAGCCTGCAGGAATAAGCACCATCACATACAGAACCCTGATTTTACAGAGGGCTGAGATACAGGAAGGTCAGGTGTCTCAAGTCTCCATAGGAAATGTAGAGAAGCAGTAAGGTACTCAGCCTTCCAAAACAAGAACTACAGATGCAAAGCCATCCAGTCACTTCTGCAGCTCCTTGAAAACTCTCCAGAATGTGGAAGGCAAAAACCTGAAATAGATTTCACAGCCTGTCTCCTTCCAGGTAAGTCATTTCTGCCTCACTACCTGTGCACCTGCAGCCTGCCAACTTCAGCATTACAATTTGACTTTCACATCATTGTTGAGATTCTTTTTTTCAATTAAGGTGTAAGTGACTAAGCCACATGCAGACTCAACCTTTACAAGTTTGCATTAAATTAGAAGATCTATGCCAACGTATGCTGACTTAAGAGTCAAATATAAATAATTCACAGGCCTATGAAATGTATTGCACTCAGAAATACAGCCTTCATGCTGTTAGCATTTAATGTTCAACATTCTAACAGGATCTTCTCAGAATGACACCAGATATGGTCCCAGATACCTAATTACATTGCTACAGAGTCCAAGGCAGAATATTCATTCATGTCAGTGGCACCACTGCATGAATAGTAAGACAAAAGCTCACAGTATAGGAATTTCTAATAAACCATACTACAAGACCATCTTTGAAAGAGTTACTTTGCTCTCATACCTCTTCCCACCCCTCTGCTCCCCCTTGTTTTTTAAAGCAAGTGAGAGGAAGAGTAATCAACAGTTTGTAGGCAAACACTTGGGCATCAAAATAGATCAAGGCATTAAGAGCTTAACTAAACAAGTAAAACAACTAAAGAATCTGATCTCTGTATGATGCTAACCAAACTATAATTCTAAGCGACTGAAAGTCATAAAGTTCATTTCTTTAACACCACTAGAATGTACAGGAACAGAAGTCCTCTTTTGTTCTGCAGCTTTCCATCCAATAAAATCCCCCATTTGTCTTTCTTTTCCTAGGCTTTTTTCCTCTTGATAATCAGTGCCAGCCATCAATTAGGACTGACAATAGAAGAAAGTCTTTTTATGATCTTCAGTCATCACTACATAAAACACTACACTGTACTCCATTCTACACTCAGTTCCTTCTCTTTCTCAAAAAGCAAACTTAAAATAAGTTTACTGGTGTTTTAATCCTTTTCTTGTCTTCAGGCCAAACCCAAAATTCTTTCCAACTCTCCCATTCTGGGCTTGGACTGTGAATACTGAGCATGCACACTGGGCTTGTTGGCTGCAACTTCAGCTAAATTGCTGCTGCTGCCAGTGTTCCTGCTCTCTACTATCTCATAAAACATTGATTTCAGCAGTACATACCTGGTAAAGAAGAAAAAAATAAAAATCCATTTTCCACTAGACACAGCAAATTGGAAAACAATAATTACATACAGAATCAAAAAAGCAATTTTAAAAAAAGGATGAGAAAGTAGTCAAGGGCTTGTGTAAAATGGTTGCACACCTTAGTGTAAATTTGGAGGACCCATCACAGAATAAAAATGCTCCCTTCTTAAATACAAACCACAGGCAAAGTTTGATGAGTCAGAGAGGTATAAGGCCTTGTACATTAACCAGAAACATTGAGCCAGTATAAAACCTGAGCAAAACATTTCCCAGGTTGGCTGAAGGGATCTCTTCCCCCCTTGCATTCTCCACTCTCAAAGCTCCTTGCTGTGATGCCAGCAACTTGTATCTTTTACCAAAGCTGTCCAGGCTATCTGGAAATCCCTCTACATGGATCACAGAATAACAGAATCATTCAGGTTGGAAGAGACCTCTCAGATCATCAACTCCAACTGTTAACTCAGTACCACCATGCCAACTAAACCATGTCCTGCACTGCTGCACTTACACGATTTCTGAATACCGCCAGGGACAAAGACTCCTCCACTTTCCTGGGCAGCCTGTTCCAACACCTGACCACTCTCTCAGTAAATCAATTTTTCCTAATAGCCAATCTGAACCTCCCCTGCCACAACTTGAGGCTATTTCCTCTTGTCCTATCACTAGCTACTTGGGAGAGGAGACAAACCCCCACCTCATTTCAACCTCCTTTCAGGTAATTGTGGAGAGCAATAAGGTCTCCCCTCAGCCTCCTCTTTAGACTAAACAGCCCCAATTCCCTCAGCTGTTCCTCACAGGACTTGTGCTCCATACCCTTCACCAGATTCACTGGTCTTCTTTTGACACACTCCAGCACCTCAATGTCCTTCTTGTAGTGAAGTGCCCAAAACTGAACACAGTATCTGTGGTGTGGCTTCACCGGCACGGAGTACAGGGGGACAAATCACCTCCCTAGTCCTGCTGGCCACACTACTTCTGACACAGGCCAGGAAAGGCCACGAAGAACATCTAGGGAAACATGCACTGCTGTAGCACCCATGCAGATATGACTGACCTGTCTCTATCACATCACAGGACACCTAGGACCACAAGTAAATGCTCAACCTCTTCCCTGCCTTCACACATCAACTTCATCTGACTCTCAAATGTCAAGGTACAGAGAATGTTGCTGTACTTTTAAAATAGACTTCTTGCAAGCTGCCAACTACTGAAAGAACAACAAGTCTGACTCCTTGTACCACTTGGGATATGTTCCATTACACCTTGAAGCAAGGCACTACAGAGACCAAGTACTGGCTTCACCCCAAGAGATGCCTGTGAAACAGCCAGAGCTCCTGGGATGCTTCTTCCCCTTTCAGCACAGCCATGAGCTGCACATCAGGAGCCAACCTTTGATAATAGGCACAAATATGCATTACTCAGAGCTCCAAATAAGTGGAGCTTTTTATATACTGTAATAGATCCCAACTGTATCAAAACATTAATATTAAGCTCTCAGGACTAAGGATATGGTATTGGGTCCAGGCTACATGCTTTTAAAAGGTCCCTAAATACTTATTCATATAATAAACCACAAAAGCTCTCAAGAAACTGTTGCCATCTGTTTTCTGGACTCTGAAATTTCTATACAATCCTCTCCCTACCCCCACCAACTACTATTCTCTAGAATACCATAAAAAGGAGACAAAAGAGGAAACTAGAAGCAGAAAAATTTAAACTGGGACTCCATCCCTTAGTCTCAATTCTTTCTGCATATTGCAAGGATCTCCAGAACTTTGCAACATGTGGTACAGTAAGTTGTGTTGTAGTAGAGTTTGAACTTCAACTCCACATTTCCTTTTGTCATGTAAATTAAGACTCAATTTCTTTTGCATGTAGTTTCTTTTGAGTTTAATGTAAACTCATTGTAAACTACATTGTAAACTACTTGCTGATTGAAGTAGATGTATTTCTATTTTAAAACAATTATTCAGAAGTGGTGGCTGAGGAGGAGTCAAATTTTAGGTTTCCTTTGGTCCTTAAATCTTCATTTGGGACAGTTAAGACAGGCAGGGACACCACTAACCATACTATAGATTAGGTACCAAATACATTTTGTCTGCATCATGTAAAATGTTCGTCTTCTGGATGAGCAAAACATTTAAAAAATACCACTATTATGTGTATGCATAAATATATATATTACTACACCAGCAGTAATTATACAGAACAAGTTTATAAAAACTGAATAGTTGTTTAATCATCTCTTTACTATTTTAAATTGAAATCAGGTGCAATGCTTGCTTTGTGGAGGGCTACAACTACGGTGTGGTGCTTGTGGGGCTCCCAACCCCTGGATATTGTTTATAATGTCCTTCATCTCCACCACTTCAGTTTAGATTATCACTTCCAACAGAGGTAGTTTAGAGTCTCCAATCCCATCAGGACATCATGTTAAATGCTTTAAAAGTCCAGGTAAAGGCCTAGTAAGTGACAGTAGGCACTGACACAAGGAGCACACAACACTTGAAGGCAAGTTCATCAACAGGCTGCCTAGAGAGGCTGTGGATTCTCCTTCTCTGGAGACATTCATAACCTGCCCGGACATGTTCCTGGGTGATGTGCTCTGGGTGATCCTGCTCTGGCAGGGGGGTTGGACTAGATGATCTTTTGAGGTCTCTTCCAACCCTTAGGATTCTGTGATTCTGTGATCTCTTAGCCAAGGACAGGAATTAGTCTTTTCTCTGCAAGGAGTATGCCAAGGGTTGACCTGAATCCACAACAATAAAGATTCACATACCTCCTCAAAACATTTAGTTCAATATTAGAAACTGTGCAGAGCAAGGCAGAGACAGAAATCAACTTTTTAATGCATACAGTTGCTCTCAGCCCAGGACCTCCAGAAGCACAGCAAGCTCAGTGCCACTGGAGAACAGCTGCTGGGTTCACTACCCTCCACCGGCTCATGCCCTGCTTTTATGAGGTGTACCAGCCTAAATGGGATGGCTGCATCCTATCCTTATTGATTTCCAGGTTAGTCACAAAAAACATTAGGTGTTATCCTGGTTTGAGCCAGAAGGAAGCCAGTTTTCCTTTTACTGATTTTTTTTTTCTTCAGTGAACTCTCCTGTAAGCAGCACACTTGCTAAAACTAGCAGAAAGTTTTCCAGCTAGTGGACTGATAGCACTGGAATGTTTATAGATACTGCTAACAGACCAAGGACACTTTGCTGTACTTGTCAGATTTGCTACTTCAGTCACTTCTAAAGCAGGACTCGTATCTGCAACCCTCATGTAGGGAGGAGTGGACTAGACAGATGGCAAAACTGACCAAAGTATTACATCTATCTGCTTATTAAGGACTCGGTATAAAGTCAGGGATCATGGAAGTCAAGCTCCTTCCTCCCTTCTTCCATCCACGGCTGGCATCAGTGTTATGTGAATACCAGTCACCTCGTCATGGGTGGAAGAAGAGTTGTCAAAGTTTAAGTGTTACCATACAATGAGGTACTGAACCTTTCACAAAAGCAGTGCACAGTTTTCAGAATAGCTCTTCAGTAGGTAGAAATTACTTCGTCATATCTTTAACTTTCCAAAATGCAAAAAGTTAGTGGCTGTAGTAGTCAATTAAAGAACAAAGTCACCAGCTATCACCCCAAGTCCATCGTTAGAAGAAAACATGGCCAAAAACAGTACAGTAAGGTTCTAGATGACCAGGTACAACAAGATAGTCTCCCAGAACAGCTCTGTTGTTGTGAACAAGTATGAAGAGGGCTACACAGCCACCTTTTTTTATATCATCACTATTTACTTCATTCATTCAATTAGCCAGACAAAACCAAAAAAATCCCATGGATATGTTAAGAACTCCCAACCTCAGCAATTAAAGTGAAAACATTCATTAGATCCTTACACTTGGGCAGGATAAAACTTAGTTCTATGCTGACTTTAAAAGCCTACCCTAATAAAATATCCCTGCACAGCTTAGATTTCCAGCCCACACAAGATGGTTATCAAAAGCAACAGACAAGAAACGATGAGGGAGAAAGTCTGCTCACACTTCTTCCTTAGACTCCCAAACCCAGTTGTACTAAAAAAATAAAGCCAAGTTATCCACCCAGCACCAGTGCAGAGACAGTCACAAGCCAGGGTGAACAGCAACAGGGTCAGGTACCTTGACAACCGCTTACATGTGTTGTCCATTCTTTCCTTCCGAGATGCAATTAGAACTTCTTAACCAACAGTAAGGCAGCTACAAACATGTTGCAGAGGATCAAAATAATGAAGCAGTTGCTAATTTATTTGGGGGTTGTCCCCATCTCTGAATCTAACTTGGTTACATTCTGGCTCCTGCTATACCAACCAGTATAAAGACCTGATCTGAACAGCAGAAAATGCAACAGTGCAGCTGCTTTCTATTTATCAAAAATTATAAAGCAAAATCTTAGTCACAAAACATGTCTACACTAACTGATGATTTTATGAACTGGATACTACTTTTGTCAGTTTTAAGGATACTGTTTGGGGGATGGGAGGAGAACACACAAAGGTCCCACAAGTATCCCTCAACAGAGTCAAGACATGCACCCATCTGCTCCTTAAGCAGTGATCTCAATGTCATCACAGTTCACTCTTGGTCACACTCATATCCCCAGGGCAGTGTTCAGAGTCATTCCACCTCCTGGACAAAAATCACTGACCCACCACACTGCCATGAGACCCATCAAACAACTCAAACAGGATTTGGATGACCTGGGTTTGTACAACCCAGTCCCAAGGCATACAGAAGCACCCCACCTGCAGGGTAAGGAACAAAGAGATACCAAGTTTTTACAGGTAGAAAGCTTTGGAAAAACTCAGCACTAACATGAACACTGAATATCCACCTTCCAAGTACATACAGCTCTGAGCTTAACACTTCACCAGATGAAAGACTAAAGCTTAGTGAGAGACCCCATAGAGAAGTTAACTACAGCAATACTACATACATCCCAGAGTAACCTTTCTTGAACTGCAGGAATGGTCTTTTGACCTTCCAGCCTCCAGAGGCTGCCAGATCTGCCTCTCTGCTCAGGATGATCAGCTCTTCAGCCAGCAGCCTCTGAATGCTCAGCATACACTTCTGAAAAATGAAATGCTGCTTTTCAGAAAGATGATGGGTATTTGAGTTCCTAAACAGATGTTTTCATCCCACCTGCACCCAATTAGGAGCTTATCTTTATTTTGAGACCTTAACATCACAGGCTTTTGTTTTTAAGAATTTTTGGTTCTGTATTAGGGCCCATAAGTGATAGCTCTTTCAAGATCAAACGTAGACAGATAATGACAGGTAACATCCTACCCAGGTTTAGAAGCTCTGATGAAACTTGAGATTTTGTTTGTATACAAGAAGTATATGCAAAACTTAAGTAAAAATACTAGAAATGCACAGAATGTTTTATAAAGTGACACACTTCACACAGAAGACCCATGCGATAGATAAATTCAAGGTTGAAATGTGTGCAGTGACATGTTAAACAGTAAAAGAAGGGGGATATGAAAGAGCAAGATGTAAAAAAGTTTTCATTTTCAATGCTTATGACTGTATCATCTGGTCTACATGTTATGGGAGAAGCAAGTTTAAAAGGGTACAAAACCTTAAGGCAACACAGATACCAAAAGCAGACAGCAAACCAGCCTTCCCAGGATAGGATAGAGGCATCTAAACTTGGTTTTTCAGAGAAAACACCAAAAAGAACCTAAAGGTCAACCCCATATCCAACAGACCACTGGTGTTTTTCAGAACACTGATTTCTCTTAAGCCAAAACGTAGTTGAAGTACAGTAGAAAATTGGCCTTTTGTCAAGTTTTGGAGTATATCTGTGCTAATCCAGGTAGTCCTCACATATTTGTTACTTTGCCTTTCTTGAAAGTACTAAAGAGAACTACTGGCAAGCAGAAAAATATTTTCATTTTTGGAAGATGAGTCGAGTATTGCTCTGCATAAGCAGAGTGAACATCACTTATAGAAGACTGTTAGCAAGCAGCAGACTCCAATACTTAGGAGATCCTCCAAAGAATTCTTTCTGATGTTTTTGGGCAACTGTGCCAAGGCAAGCCTAAATCCCTCAGAAGCTATCATACCACCACAGCTAGGGATGGCTATTTTGCAAAATAGCTTCCAATTGGGCAGCCTTGATTGCCCTGCAGACTGTGGTGGGATTTACTCACACATCTAAAGAAAGGGCAAATCCATAAATCTTGACACTTTTCAGGCACATAAGCATGCCAAAAAGAAAAAGGCATAACCCACTGGAAAGAGTACTTCTTCACCTTTCTGCTCACATGAAAAAAACAGAAGAGTTGGCTTCCTATTCTAGCCTGATTAATCAAATCAGGTTTACTACATTTCCCTCAAGCATAGTTTTATTTTTAAGTACCATTACTTCACAGGTATGAACAGCAGAGAAGTTCGAGCCTAGACATTCTATTCAGTGTAAGGCCACAATTTTCCAAGTATCTAGTATGTTTTCAGCTATGCTCCTACTGAACTTAGTCATACTCCAGTCAGCTTCCACCAACACTAGGCACTTTTGCAATCTTCAACCAGAGCCATTTTACCAGTTCACTGTCCCATGATTACTATGGTGCACTAAAGCTCAGAGTTCTCATCAAGCTGATTCCCAGCAGCACTAAAAAGTTTGCAGAACAGACTGTTTCTGTCTCTGTAATTTTATATCCTTAACCTTTAACAATGGAAAATACAGTATATAAGCTGGTCCAGTGGGATGGAGCAAAAGACTTTCCTAATCTAAAGAAAAGAGTAACACTACAGTTGTTTTCAGTACCTTGTTTCCGAATGCAGTGCAGCACTATATATTCTTTAGAGGCCCTCATCTTCTTGCATTTGGATATTGGTGAAACTCAAATATTACATTCAGAAGACAAAAATAAGTATTTCAAGAAAAAGCAATGAGTATCCTCAAATCCTCTTCTTTCAAGAAAAGTTCTCAGATCTTTCAAAACTATTCAATATTGAAACAAGGAAATTCAGGTTCAGAATAATAAGCCATTATCAAAATGAGAATTACCTGTTCCCTCAAAACATTCTCCAAACCATTAGAAGAACACAGAAAAGAGAAAATATTTCCTTGTAGCTGCACCCTGGTGAACAAAGAATTAAGCATCTTTTCTATGCACTCAGAAACCTTTACAAACCAGTTGCAAGGTTGCATAAAGACACCAGACGCTTGGCCTTCATCCAGCCTGATGGACCAACAGGGAATTCCATGAGAGGAAACATTCAGTCACTCCCTGGCAGGAAACATAGTGTTCCAGGAACTCAGGAAAGGGGCATTTGGTGCAAGAAGCGGTAAGAAATAAGAGAACTATGTCAAGAGAGTAATGGTGCCAGAATGCCTGAACTGGAAAAATTCTGCATTACTAAGGTCCAATGGAGAATCAGTGTCTCACACAAACTTTGGTTTGGTGAGAAGCTTCAGTTGAGACAGGAAAGTTAGTCTACATGCTTCAGCATATTAAGAAACTGTTTTTAACAGTTACAGAAGTATATACCACTGAATGCTTTTGTAAATTCTGTCAGAGACCAGATACGCAACTTAAGGCATCTGGAAAGATCTCAAAGATTCTGATGGCAGTTAAGTCACAAAGTTAATTTACAACTGCACTGGCAAAATGGGGGGACTTTAGTAATCCCAGGGTAAATATCCAGTCTCTCAACTGTAAAAAACAACCAGGAAAATCCCAACAAGAACCACAACCACCAAACAAGAATCCCTCCACCCCAAAAAAACTCACAAACTCCAAAAATTATTTTTTGACTTCAGAAATTTTAAGCCAGAAGGCTTAAACCAAGGCTCACCAACAGTTAGAGCTGGGTTTTTGAAGCAGAACCTTGCTGTAGTATCTCTGGGTAAAAACCTGGCAATCTTCAGCATTCCCACTGACACCCTCACTACAGCTTTAAGTAGGAAGTGAAGAATATCTTATTCAATAGAGAAGGCAGGGGGAATTTCAGTGAAAAGAAAGTAAGTGTTCAAATTGGAACTTGGCCAAAACACAGGGGTTAACACACTAACACTTGTGGAAAGAAAAATACACCAGTACTATGAATTTCTCAGGGAACAGAAGGTATTCCAAACCACAGTTTTATCTTTCTTCTAAAATAGCATACGTTCCAGCAGCATAGTGTTTTCTCATGTGCAGTATCTATGGAATGTTTATTTTCCAATTTAGGAAATGTAACACTAAACATACCTTTTCTGGCTGCTGCTGCTCAGAAACTGCAAAGGCTGGTAGCAATTTGGACAAGGTGCTGTGGTGAAGAAACTGATACCAATACCATTTGGAACTCTTTGCGAGAGTCATCACATTGCTGCTCAGAATGGAAATTTCACTTGCACTTTATGAAACATGTCGAATGGAATACTAAGATTCTGGTCACTAGACTTACAATGCAAAGAAGAAAAAAACCCCAAACTTTCTAAGGCAAACAGTACTTTTGGAGGAGGAACTTGTTAATTTTTATCAGAACATACAGTATTTTTCCTACAAAATTGTTCCCAAAGAAAAATTAAAAAGGTCAGTTGCTTTCAGTTGTATTCATACCTTTCCTCCATTTTTTTCCAAATACATGCTGATAAGTGAATTTTTTAGTAAGAATGGTTATAAAATTAATAAGTTCAGCTGAACGTAGTAGAACATTTTGGGAACAAATTTTTCATTCATATTCAGTTATGGGCATGAGAAGTCACTTCATTAGTCATCCAGTATAAAACCAAATCCAACAGTAAAACATGTGCCCAATCTGAAGCACACTAGATCCAAACACACAATACAAATTATTTTTCATTAATAACTTAAAAAAAGCAAACATTTTGCCAAATCATAAATAACAATAGAAACTGGAGTAGTGTTCAACTTAGAGATTAATTCATCTCAGAGAGATGAAAGAGATTTCTTTATCTCAGATACACAAGAAGAAAAGAAAAATATTTTGAAGTATAGTCATAGTCACCAAAATAGGATGACATAAAGCAAAATAAATGTTTGGCCATGTAGAAGGATTCATTTAAGTCCAGGCTGTCAGGCAACTGAATAGCTACTCAAGGGAAAGACTAAAAACATGCTTCACTGATGTCATTTAAAAACCAAACAATACCATTAAAAGCAGTACCTTTAAGTACTTGTTTTAGTGTAAACAAAAATAATCCTAGGAAAGTGATTCACAGATGTTTCTGACTTGATAAGCATTTACTTCCTTATAAGAGGACTACCCTGAGTCTGGGATATTTACCTTAGTTCATGCATTGAATTGATACTGCAACATTTTTGAGTAACACTGATGTACTTTGGATTAGTTTTTTAGGTTCTCAGTTGACCAGACAAGTGACTGGAATTAACAGTATTATCTCACCCTTTAAACACTAGCTATGTGTTTCAATGATTTAAACTATAAATGTGAGGCTCAGAAACTATCATAGTTCAGGACGTTGAAGACCAAAGAGAAGCCAGAACATTCAGCAGAAACTCACTCTGTCGCTCAGAACACAATTGCCAAAATTTTTAAGACCAGACTTCTTCCAGAGTTGTCCCATACTGACTTTTCAACACAGAACTGGTGGCATTTTGCAAGTTTACCTAGCTCCTGCAAACAGCAAAGAAGCTTTTAGGAAGAGCAATCAGGAGACAAGGTGCCAGGATTGCTCTACACACACCTACATACACACTGGACAGTTTAGGCAATCGTTTCTCATAATTTGTGAATATTCTTTATTAAAGAGCAACAGAGAACACCACATCATGCAATGCCCAAACCTTCCTCCCACTTCAATTATCTACAAACATTAAAGCTGCCAGAATGGTTCTCCCCTCATGGTTTTCAGAGTCATGAGATGAATACTGCTGTCATGAGTTGTCAGAAATAGAACAAGAGAACGAGCATTGATAATTTAGTAGATGACAGATAAGGGAAAACACAGGATGTACATACAAGAAGACATAACACAACCATAATTTTCCTTGGGTCCAATTAATGCTAGAATTGGTTTGCATACTCTTAATCAGAATTGTGTTGCAATTTTCTACCATGAGAACCGGGGTCTCTTCTAATGAAAGCAAACATACACCTTTTTTCATTTCAGAAATGCATTCTAAACTACAGCACAGAATAATCACTTTGTCAAATAATAACAGCAGCAACAATATGATACTTTGGGGCATAAATATGTAGGAGGTATACCAGATATTCACTTCATGGGCTATGTTATTAATGCTGCTTCTAAATTATGATGGAAGTCCAGAAGTATCCAAGCTGTGGCCTTAACTGCGAGGCGAGTAACAACTTATCTACTCATCTCTCTTCCTCTATATAGCTGATAAAGTGACATTAGCAATTAGCAACAGGTACTTTTCACAGGCTGCTTCTTTCTTTCCTTTTCCCCACTTTTTGCTTTCAGTTTGTGATATCCCTTCCCTTTCCACACCCAAACTGACACACTGTAGTCAAAGCGTTTGGCTGTCTTTTAGTGTCTGTTCCCTCTGTTTGTGGGCTTATGTCCTCATCCCACCCACTATTTTAAACAGCAATACAAGTGGGAAAACAGTTGAGGAGTTTGATTGCTCTGTGGAGGTTGTTTAGAGGATGTTAATTTTCTAACCTTGCTAATTTCTATCCTCAGTTCCAAACCATTATCCCTACAGCTTCACTATTGCTTAAGGTATTGAAATCAACAGTTTTTGCCATTACCACTCAACAAGGTAGTTGGTAAGGCTGGGCAGAAAAGTCCTCCAGTCAGTGCTTGGATACTGAGCAACAACTGCACGCCTCTCATACCTAAAATCTAGCAAAATTATGCTGAGGTAGTAGCCAGGAAATGGCAAGTGCTGCTGAGGAAATTGCAGACAGTCCTTGGAAATTATTGTTGCTGGATTTCCGCAATTTCTGTTCATGCTGTGCCACTTCACATAACTCTGTGGAACAGCACATCCAATAAAAGAAGGGCAGAGAAGTTGAGAGATTGTACAGCAATTGAGACAACTTTTTTCACAACTTGCTAAGAAGTAGCTAAATAAAACTTGGACTGGCATCTGCTTCAAATTACATGCAATAGATGTCTGAGGTGAGTGACTACCATCCAAACACTGTATGCCAGGTGATCTTCTCCATTTAGGAATACACAAGTTCTGAACAATCAGATGGGGGGAAATAGAAGGGGATGGGGGTCTTTTGCGACAAAGACCCAAACCCTCTCCTACAAAGGCATGAGCTCACTGTTCACTCAGTTGAAATGGGTGCAGGATATAAGTACAATTCAGTTTAACATTCTTGCTCTGTAGATACGTGTTGGAAAGAGTTAACACTCTTGCTCAAACAACATCCCAGCACCATCACCTCAAGCTGTATTGCAGAAAAGTGATACACGCAAAAGAACAAAGAACACCCTAAGGCAGCCCAAAGACGGGTCCCAGTCTTATGCCACACATCTCTGGAGATGCTTATTTCATTGTGCTTCCATCTGTGAGAGATATTAGAGGACTGCTTCTGCTGTCCAACAATTAAAGTACAGAAGTCCTTATAAACTGCTTAGTTATTTAATCTGTAAGATGGTCAATGAATTGCTTCTTCCTGATGCAAGTCTTGTTAACACAGAATTAAACCCATACAAAGGCAGAGTCACTGTCACCTGCAGAAAATTCTTCTGAGCAACAAAAATTATTCCCAAAGTATACTAAGTCATACAAATTTATTTCTGAAACATGACATATTTTAATTAGAAATATTTCAAGTCAAGACAGCCTCTTCAGTAGAAAATTAAATATTGCTATAACACACAAGCTACATGTTTCTCTGCTACTTTTATATTTAAAGCCAAACACAGTCATCTGCTGTACAAACTACCTTTCTCATAGGTATAAACACTAGATGAATGATAAAAATATAAAACCAAACTCACTTCTACTCAAGCCTTAACATTCTTCTGCTCTTACAAAACATAAATAAAAACAGGTCTTTAAACATTTGACAGCTAGACACAAGCAATCAAGAGCACAGATCCCAAATATGAAATCATGAGCTCAGCTGCCTTCCAACCAGCATTTACTTCCACTAAACAGGAAGCTTTGCTTCCTCTTCACATACTGACATCCCAGTCAGTATGAGAGAAGATAATGAGATCTGTCAGTCTGTATATGGCTTGTGTGGCAAGGTTTTGGTAGTAGGGGGCCTACAGGAGTGGCTCCTGGGAGAAGTTGCCAGAAGCTTACCCCATGTCTAGTAGAGCCAGTGCCAGCCTGCTCCAAGACAGATCTGCTGCTGGCCAAGGCTGAGCCCATCAGTGATGGTGGTATCACCTCTGTGATAATGTATTTAAGAGGATCAGTAAAGAAGCAGGGGGAGAGGTGCTCCGGGTACTAGAGCAGAGATTCCCCTGCAGCCCATAGTGAAGATCATGGTGAGGTAGGCTGTCCCCCTGCAGCCCACGGAGGTTAATGGTGGAGCAGATCAAAGAATCACTTAGGTCAGAAGAGACCTTCAAGATCATCAAGTCCAACTCTACTCTACCAAGTACAGCACCAAGCTATGTCCCCAAACACCACATCTAGACAACTCAAACACATCGAGGGATGGTGAGGTGTCCCCTCAGCCTCCTTTTCTTCAGGCTAAACAGTCCCAGTTCCCTCAGTTGCTCCTCATAAGACTTGTTCTCAAGGCCCTTCACCAGCTTCATTCCCCTTCTTCAAACACACTCCAGCACCTCAATGTCTTTCAGATATCCACGTACAACCCACAGCGGAACCCATGCCACAGCACATGGACGCTCGAAGGAGATTGTGACCCTGTGGGCAGCCCACACTGGAGCAGGTTTGCTGGTAGGACTTGTGACCTGCAGGGTCACCCTTGGGGGAACTCCATGCTGGAGCAAAGGAAGAGCATGAGGAGTCCTCCCTTTGAGGAGGAAGGAGCAGCAGAAACATGTGATGAACTGACCACAACCACTACTTCTCATCTCCCTGTACAGCTGAGGGGGAAGGAGGTAGAGAAGTTCAGAAGTACAGTTAAACTCAAGAAGAAGTGAGGGCATTCCTAAGATTTGGTTTTATTTCTTATTATCCTACTCTGATTTGATTGGTAATAAATTAACTTCCAAGTCAAGTCTGTTTTGCTTGTCATGCTAACTGGTCATGCATCCCTCCCTGTCCTTATCTCAACCCATGAGCCTTTCGTTGCATTTTTTCCCCCTGTCCAGCCGACAAGGGGAATGATAGAGCAGCTTTGGTGGGCACCTGGCATCCAGCCAGGGTCAACCCACCACAGTCACTGGAAAAACTTCTAACAAACACAGCTTTTTCTTAAAGAATTGTTTGGTTTGATTTTGCAAGCTTCACCAAGTCTCCTGAGGGGTTTATTTTCCTCCACTGTGCCAGTGCCGTTAGAGACACTGTAACAGCAAAAGACTTAACCCTATTAGAAGATACCATCTCTCCCTCTTAGTGCAAAATGGGGCCAGGTTTACTACAGTTTCATTTTAGAGATTACCAGTAAGGATCAAGTTCAACTACAGTTTATGCCTAAGCCCAGCAAATGAATATACAGTATATCTTAAGTATATTTTTCAAAATCTTTAAATGGCAAACGCATCTGTGTCCCCAGAGAAGATGAAAATGTGGCAGTAATTTTATTAAATATCCAGTCCCATGAGTTTATGCTATGTTGAGAATAGCAACACAACAACTCCTAGAAAAGTTAAACATCATACCAGTAAGTTTAAAGGCCCAGATTCCTCTTCCCAAGTAACATTTGTTTGAAGACTGTTTAATTTGAAATTTCCTCTTGCTATGCCAATTTCATTTAAAAACTTTTTTCCTGTAAGACTTAAATGCACTGTCTTATTTGACACACAAAGTACTATTAAAAACTGTCCAAAGCAGGGGAAAAAAAATGTGGTTTTCATTCTTCAGTATCAAGCACCTGGCAAGTAAATGGAAGGTTCCTGAGAAACCTTAAAGGCTATTAAAGCATTCCTCCTTTTCCTTGGGGATTTAAAACCCAGTTATTTTTATTCCTCTTTTTAAGCCTCTGAAATTACATCATCTTTTTCCCTTTGATTTACACTTTACAGTATTTTTTCTGCATTGTTGCTCCATTTACTAATTCAATAATAATTAAAATTTCTTTTGCCTTGGTCATGAGGTAACAGGAGAGGAAATGTCCAGTATTACACATCTCTTTGCAAAACAGGACTATTCATTATATTCAGTAAATTACATATACTAATGCAATATAATTTTAATAACCATAATTTGTTTTAGCTACATTGGTTTTTGAACTACCTTGCCAAATTTGAGTAGTATACTAAAACTGCCTTGGAAAGATCTCTATCAAAACATTGTGATAGGGTTTGAAAGACAGGGCTTTCTATTTGCTCAGTGTTTGTTAACTCACCCACAAATACAACCGCAACAAAGGGTCCCTTCCTGGGCACTTAGTGCATAGTTACCTTGGACTTCAAAAGCACTAAGGAGAATGTTGATCTTCTCACTGGCCCTACATCTGTGCCTGATGCATTCAAGAGGGGACTGCTGAAATTGTGTGAGCCACCTTTTGTAAGACACTCTTCTTCACTCCCAGAAAACAGCTGCAAAAGTGAGACCCATCCTCTAATACCTCACCCACTCTCCTATTCTGCCCCTCTGTCCCCCAGTTCAATCAGTGATAGCAAAATACTTGCTATTGAAGGACTAATTTAGGAAAGTTATTGTAGTTGACAACCCTTTCCAACATGACTTGAGAAGGAAAGAGGAAAATGAGACATTTGACCCCAGCCACAGAATCCTAAAATGACCCAGGTTGGAAAAGTCTGCTGGAAATCAGCTAGTCCAACATCCCTGGCTAAAGCAAGGTTAGCTAGAGCAGGTTGTCCAGCACCATGCTGTCCAGTTGGGTTTCCATGTCTCCAAGAACAGACTCCACAACCACCCTGGGAAACCCATTCCAGTGCTGCATCATCCTCACAGTTAAAATAGTGAGAGTTTTTGTGCTCAGACAGACATGAGTGTTTCGTTTGTTGCATCTTGTCCTGTCACTGGGCACTAAAGAGAAGCGCCTGGCTCCCCTATCTGCATTTCATCCTATTCTGTATTTATACAAACTGACAAGATCCCCTCTGAGCCTTCTCTCTTCTCTAGTTCCAGCTCTCTCAGCCTCTCCTTGTATCAAAGATGCTTCAGTCCCTTAATCACCTTTGTGGCCCGGCACTGGACTCTCTCCATTAAACCTGTTTGTAACTTACACTAAGGAGCCCAGAACTGGCCACAGTATGCCAGATGAGACATCACTAGTGCTGACTATAGAAGAAGGATCACCCCCCTCGACCTGGGGGTAATGCTCTTCCTACTGCCATCCAGGACGCTGCTGGCCTTTTTTTTGTCGCTAGGGTGCATTGCTGGCTTATGGTCACCACATCACATGGTCAACACAAACAACATCAAAATCTGCTGTGACCTAGTAAAGCAAGTGGTACTCTAACATAGGGCAAACTGCACTGTTACACACATTTTTGCATAGCAACCATAATTGAAAATTCAAGACAACTTATATTTTTTCAGAGACCCTCTCTAGATCTGAATTAAAGTCACACAAACTTCTTACTGGCCAATTCCCATTGCTTAAAAATGACCACTTCCATACTGCTCCATCTCATCAGTGTCTACTACACTCAGGAAATTAGACATGATGTTTTCCCACTATCTTTCGTTGTTTTATAAATCAGACTCCATTGGGACTGTGTGGCAGAGGGGACTGCATTATTACATGACACTTAAATTTAGTGCTTCTTCCTCCATAGAGCAGGAAAGAAACCACCACCCAAGTTTCTTTCCAGCATACAAAACCGCTTCCAAGAAATAGAAGAGTTCTACCAGCAGCAGGGGACATGCAGCTGATGGAATGCTCACCTTGAAGATGTACACACTCTACTGCTGCACTGTAGAACAGGAAGAACTGAAATGTCAAACTTTGTTAGCCTGTTACAATCAGCTTTGCAAACACTCTCACTTGTCTGAGGTATAGGAGGAATACCTCTCTACAGTCCTCCTTTACTCCTCCAGCACAGCCTCACTTTATAATAGTTACACAGTAGAAGAATCAATTATATAAACTGGCTCACCACTGCAGCTTGTTTTTGCTTTAATATCACACTATTTCCCCTACTTACCTGTAATCTCTATAAACATGAAAGCAAAGTTAACAGACTAGGTCAAGTTTCACAGACTTTGTGCCCCTTTTGTTACCAGTAGTCCCAGAGTTTCTTACCTGCAACAAATGACTGCTTTACAGGAGAGTGCCAAGTCCAGAAAGCTCTGCCTGACTTCAAATGAAAGGGCATACTTCAGTGTGTGGCCATCAATAATCAGAGCAATATCATTTTCCTTGCCCAGTGACTCCCCCAAGCTGGTACAATGTTGAGTCAGTGAGGCTCTTGTTGCCTGAAGGATAAACAGAAAGAAATCATGTTTCTTCTAAGAACAGTGCATCCAAACATCAGCAAGGCATCTCCGGACTACACAATGGAGCACAGTATACGTGCACCCAAACTGGTACTGACATGAGTTAGTGTTTTAACAGGACCTTGTACAGGTACATTAATTTGGGTCACAAATGAGCAAAATCTGCATTAGCTTGCCTAGAAGGGCATATCTTGTTCCAGTGCAGACTCTGTCTGTCATCTCCACTACATTCCCCTGCATGATGTATGTGCCTACAGTAGTTGGGATACATCCTCTTCAACTGCAGGGCAGGTATAACCTAATGCCTTTCATGGCTTCTGACACCATTCAAAGTATTACTATCTATTAAAACAGTATTGCCTACCCCAAAAATATTTTCACTGACAGCTGCTGCTGGTAAAAAAATAAATCAAGCGTTCATGTTTCATTGTCACCCCAAATATTTCAACCATCCTTCTGCAGTGAAATTCATAGAATCATAGAATCTTAGGGGTTGGAAGGGACCTCGAAAGATCATCTAGTCCAAGCCCCCTGCCAAAGCAGGGTCACCTAGAGTACATCACACAGGAACACATCCAGGTGGGTTTTGAATGTCTCCAGTGAGGGAGACTCCACAACCTCCCTGGGCAGTCTGTTCCAGTGCTCTGTCACTCTCACAGTAAAAAATTTTTTTCGGTATTCACCTTGAACCTCCTATGCTCCAATTTGCACCCATTACCCCTTGTCCTATCACTGGTCATCACTGAGAAAAGCCTAACTCCATCTGCCTGACACTCACCCCTTACGTATTTGTAAACATTGCTTAAAAAAACATCATGCTTAAAGCAATCTGTTCGACTCCCAGGCAGGTTAGTATAGCCATCAGTTCCAGCTGAGTTAACCACCACTTAATATTTCAAGAAGTTGCTCGTGCTCTGAAGCGTACACCTCAGTACCAGTGAAACCCTGGGTTTAGGTGAAAAACAATCCCTAACTGCTGGATTATATAATTTCTCAGTTTTTCCCCTTTGTTCAAAAAACAGTATCAGTGGCACAGACAAAAATAACTGCTGTTATAGCAAATCCTCATCCAGATCCCAGTCTAGCATTATCTCCACTCTTAAACCAACCAAAAAAGAAAATGCACTCCTGCTCTTCCTAATTGCAAAACTTTGAATTAACTGTGCTCAAGTGCTACACATCCTTCTGCTTATTGATCTTTAAAGACACTTGCTTTGCAATCTCTTTGCATTTGTCTAAACAAAATATTTTTTGCCTTCATATAAAAAAGAAATAAAACACTATAATGGAGCTATAACTGTCAGAAATGAACACACTATACTTCATTGCAACCCATTAATTGTTTTATAGGTCCAGATTTTTCTAGAAGACTGCAAAGTGACAAATTGTTGCCAAGTGCTGCATTTCCTACTTGCTCCAGTTTACCAGACAGGTGTTTAAAAAAAACCCAAAACTAAGGTAGGTAAAGTAGTTACTCTGGACAACACACCTGCTGGTCCTGAAGAACAAGTTACCTCATTGAAGACCAGCACTGATGAGGAGTCTGGATTTCTCTCTACATTCAACTGAGTTAGGATCTTTTGCACATAGTTGGGGAAACCAAAGATATACAGAAACATGCATATGTGAACCCCCTTACAAAGATGGCAAAAGTAGTATTTAAAGCTCATCTCTTTCATGTCAAAGACATGTGAGCTAAAAAGCTCAGGTTCCATATCGTACTACTAAAATAGTGGAAACGTTTACATTCCTAAAATACTTGATCTTTCCAGCATTCATCATGAAGGAAAGAGATGTGAAAAAACAACACTAAGAGCTTCCTAGTACCACATCTTAATTTCTTGATATAAGCTTTCACAAGCTGTTTTTGCACTTTCCTTAAAGAACAGAAAGAACTCCTCTGACCTGGGTGCTTGGAGGGCTGTTTTTCACTTTCCCCCACCCCTCAGTCTTCACCACCTCTGCAGCATTTTGTCTTTTCTTAAACACATGTTCTCAGAGGTGCTGCTATCTTGACTGAGGGGTCCAGCTGTGCCCTGGCTGTGTCTGGTACAGGGCAGCCCTGGCTTCTCCCCACCAATGCCCCCGCAGCTCCCAGCACCTTCCTGTGGACACCCAGAATAGGGAACCAGATGGGCACTACTACAATGCTCAGAGAAGCTGAGGTAAATTAACTATGTCAAACTGCTGGAGACTGAGAGCTACTCCACACCCTTCAGGACAAAGAACCATATGCAGTGCTTCTAGATTACAGTGGAAAACCTCACCCATTCCTCCTCCCACTCCCCTTTTTTCCCCCCTTATTGCTACAGTTCAGTAAAGTCAAACTGTCAAACTAACCTAAGTTACTTCATGCTTGCTAGAAGCCAAGTGCCAACACAATTATGGCTGCTCAAAAGGCACACAGAAAAGTTTTAAGGTATCCTGACTGCAGCCATCAGCAACCACAACCAGTCCAAATGTCACTTACATCACAGTAACAGCAGGATCGCTCCAAATACTTTGGACTTTGACCATTCCAATAACCAGCAACACATCCCCCTTTTAAGGAGATACATTTTTTTTGACAGATTCCTACTACAGGATTACATAAATGATCTTTAGATGTCTGTGTTCATAAGGACAAGGTAAATTATCTTTTTATTTCCAGCTCAAAGAAGAATCATGTTGTTTCAGAAAAACAGCTTCCCAAGTTTAATAATTTAAAAAATGTTTTCTATGTGCATTACAGAGTGAACTTAAATCTGTTTTCTGTCAAGACAGCCACCACAGTACATACCAAGAAGCAAGACTGACTGTACTGTGGTGGTTAGAGGCTACTTATTTTTTCTGGCCTTGAATCATGCTTCTTGTACAAAACTCAAGAAGTATGCTGAAGTCTGAAATGTATGGCAAAATTGCTAAACATGGCAGCACTTCCAGCCATCTGCTGCATAAAGTTCTGAAGTTTGACTAAATCAGTTTTACACAAACAAAGCCAGTAATATAAGAAGTCAAAAATAGCCACAGTCAAACCAGACCATGTCTGCAGCCAAAAGCAACCAGTTGGGAATGAGTGCAAGAATGCAACAAGCATATACCAGCACTCCCAGAAAAGCCTCTGGGCCCCACAGCTGGCAGCTCAAGGACCTACTGACACAGGTGCAGGGTCTGTTACGGCAGAGCTCTTAATTCCCAGTTACCATTATCAAATGTGGGAAGCAGATCAAAAAGTTAACAAGGGGAGAGGGGTCACATCTCCTCTAGAGTAAAGTAGGATGCAGAAAAGCATGTAGGTAAGGAGGAAATCCCAAGAAACATTGGAGATTTAATGAATTTTGGGTGGTGAAAAAGTTGAGAACATGACAGCAGTCAAAACATCGTTACTAAGCTGAAAGACCAGGTAGCCAGAATGACTGAGCTTTCCTGGGACAAGTAGGTGGAAGTAGACACTTGCACAGAAAGGGGAAGAAAAAAAAAAAGAGGGAGAAGCTGCTCTGTAATTTATTTTCTCTCACCCCACTCACTGGTATGGTAGTCAAAACAAACTCATTGAATCACTAAGAAACTAGCCCCAAACTGGAGGTAAATCTACAGAATAATTTAGTAAGTATGACAGAGTGCACAATCCAGCCATTTCAGACACATACTACATTTTCACCTTCTTCATTGTAAGAGTGCATCATTCTCTGCTTCCCCATTAAGATGCAAGGGATTAGATTTATTACTTCATGGTATGCTTTATTTGCACTGTACTTGAAAAAGTTAACACAAAGTAGATCATAGAACGGTTTGCGTTGGAAGGGACCTTAAAGAACAACTAGTTCCAACCCTTCTGCATGGGCAGGGTCAAATCCTACTAGAGGTTGCTCAGAGCCCAAATCCAAGCTGGCCTTGGAACATTTCCAGGGATGGGGCTTCCACAACTTCCCTGGGCAAACTGTTCCAGTGTCTCACCACCATCACATTAAAGTATTCCCTCCTAATGTCTAACTTAAATCTCTCCTCTTCAATTTTTGATCCATTACCTCTTGTTCTCTCACTACAAGCCCTTGCAAAAAGTCCCTCCCTTCTCTAAGATGAACAGCCCCAACTCTCTCAGCCTGTCCTCACAGAAGAGTTGCATCTGTGGCCCTCCTGTGGACTTGCTCCAGGAGCTCCATGTCCTTCTTATGTTGAAGGCTCCAGAATTGGACACAGTATTCCAGGTGGGGTCTCCAAGAGTGAAATAAAGGGAGAGAATCACCTCCTTTGACCTGCTGGCCACACATCTTGTCATGCAGCCCAGGACAGTGCTGACTTTCTGCAAGTGCACATTGCCAGGTCATGTTCTGCTTCTCGTCCACCGTTACTCCCAAGTCCTTTTCCTCCAAACTGTTCTTCAATCCATTCTCCACCCAGCCTGTATCTGTTCTTGGGATTGCCAAGACAGATGACTATGCTTAAAGCACTACATGGAAAACAAGGGTCTCTCTTGGGAGAAGAAAGTTGTTTCATCTACCTTCAACACTACTGTGTAGTGACAACAGTCACAGAAATCTCAAGAATGGTGTAAGGAATACAGTTTGGACATATCATGAGTAACAGAATTTTAACACAAGAATCATTGCCCTTTTTCTTTGCTGCTTCTATCTTGCTTAAACCTTTTTCTTCCTCTCAAATGCAGGATTACCCCCTCTTCCCTCTTGAGTCCACTCAGAGGATTAAAAGCTTCTACAACTATTTGAAACCAAGGGAGGCAGCATCTCTCCTTATTCACTGTCTAGCCCTTCTAGCACTTAAGAGGAAAGACCTTCACTTTCTTGTTGCTTCTCCATCTGACCCAAAGGAAGGTAAAGGACAAGGGCCCAAAACAAACCCCTCCTGCAGAGGTAGACAAGAACCTGAGGGAAGTTCAGGAGGGTTATTCAATTTGTTGCCCAGAAGAAAACGTCACTCAGAAACAAAGACTTATAAAATCTGACAGTTCTCATAAGATTAATCTCTCCATAGTACATATTGGTGGTTATGCATAAGCCTCATGCAATTCATGTCCTGGTCACTGAACTTACTCATCTTACATATAAGATGTCACAGAATTAGTAACAGGGTTAACAATACCTGGAAAAGCTACAAATCATATATTAGAAATCAGGCATCTCACTTAAAAAGCATTTTAAAAGCATTTCATAAAGCTCTCATTATGTTCTTCCACAGGCACAGCTGATGTACAGATGAATAATAATTAGTGCATTTCTCCTGTATAAGTTATTTCCTGTTTCTTCCAACTACTTACAAATACTATGTCTTAAAAAGAAACCAAACTATTGCTCCTGTAGGCCAGTGCAATTAAGCAAAAGAAACTAGCTCCAAATCTCACTGGGTATATGAAAACACTTCCTAAATAAGCAGATGAACAAACATTTTGAAACCATGGGGAACTACACCCTTCCATGGGCAACTCATTACTGATAACTAGAGTAGAAATCTTTACTTTGATACCTAAGCATTTACTGTGTTAGACATCAAGGGATAGGTTTCTTTTTTGAGTCACATCAAGCAAGAATAAATCAATCCTTTACTAGAACAAGCACAATGGAACAGAAATCAATGGTAAGGAAGTATAGTATCTACTTTAGCCAGATACTAAGAAAGTCTCTGTATAAACACAGACCTGTGGAATATCCCTGCCATTTTTACTGAGTGCCCATCAGGAGTAAATGGAAAGTCTGTCAGAAGTTCTGATGAAAATGAAATATTAAAGAAAAGAATATCACAGGCACCCATTTATCCATAATAAACCTGTTTTTACCTCCCTCAAGGTTTCATTTAGACATACAGAGCATCCAGCTACTCTGGGGAAATCCTGGAGAGGTACCTACCAATCAGACCTTATTGTACTGGCATATCAGATAAGTTCCCACCCAATATTAAAAACACAGGTACAGTTTGCCTTAAAGGTCACAAGGTGAATCAACTGAGAAGTCTGTTGGTGTAGTGGTCCTGATTCAGTGGGCTATTCAAATAAACACAGACACTTCATTAGGCAGTAGAACATGGGCACATGTTTAAGCTGTCTATTCAGTCAGAGCAACATTATCAGTTTAATTAGAGCTTCATAAGGGTTTAAGAATCCATTAATACAAGACCAGCAAGTGAATCAAAGCACAAACATTATAATGCAAACAGCTAATTGCAGAGCTCAAACTGAGGAAGCTAAGGAAATGAGCTTTTCATTTCTTTTGTATTCTACTCATGCACATTTGACATAGTTGTGGGAGTTGATTCTAAAAATATCAATTCTGACTCACAGAAATGCATTTAAGGGTTAATGTTGTTATGGTCTCTATGCTTGAGTTAAATTCTAGACATGGTGGTATTTTCCATAACAAACCTACCTCACCTGCTCTTCCTGTTTGTTTTCTCATTTCCAATTTAACAAGTCACAATCCCAAAGGCAAACCCTGAGCAGAGGATTTACTTGCATGACTGTCTTAAAACCAGTTCTCAGATTTTATTGTTCTGTGTGGGCATAGTTTCCATCCAGAACATGGAGTCACTTTATTAGTACACTATTATAAATCTCCATAGCGGAGTGTAATTTGTTGACAGGGAGAAAATGAAAACATCCTGAAGCAGCATTTGTGTGGTCTTTCTCTGGACTGCACTCTCAGGGTCTTAAACAAACCTTTTAATAGCATGTTTGTACATTCTCACTTCCTAAAGCCTCAGAAAATCACCCTGCTACGCCCAGCTTTGTATTTAAGAAACAAAACTGACAAGCAAATTTCCCAGGCTATGATTTTGTAGTTTAACAGAGCAAATACTAATAATATGCTTACATATATGCTTACAGTGTATTTGAAATTAAGTGTGAACAGAGTTAAATAGAGCTCTGCTGACTTCACTGAAAATAAGAGTTGTCTCCTCATACTGTAATAAAAAACTTAGAAACATTATCACAAGTATATAACAAGACAATAAACAGAAGATTGTGTGCCTTTGACTGTGGCACTTTGGTTAGGTAAGGGGGGGTGTTTGTTTTGGGGGTATTTTTCTGTTTTTCTGTTTCTGGTTATTTTTTTTAAAACAGCAGCACACCATACAGCCCACTCATCCTCATGAGAGCTTGTGAAGTTTGCATATTACTGCAAGAAATGTTGCTATGTGGGGCAACTTGGTATCCACCACAAAACAACAGTACCAGACACTTCCTAAGGCAAAAAAAAGATAATTCAGATTTGTAAAAAGCTGGAGTGCAAAAGACTTTGGCAGGCTAACAGCCAATTCCCTAAATCTAAACTTGCAAACAAGCTGATAACCAGAGAAGAACTGGAGAATTGCTGTTAGATCATCAGCGCCAAACCTCGTCTTCCCCTTCCACCCCTGATTTCCTTTGGAAAGACTCACAAAGTCACTGAGATAATAGTAGGAGAAAAAAAAATGAAGCCACATTCGTGCAGCAACCTCCCTCATGTTTCATTCAAAGCATAGAGTGGTATGTGGCCCACAAGGCAGAAGGTTTTGGGAAGACAACTAAACAGCAAGTAGCAGCACATAGACAAGAAAGCCTCTTTAGCTGAAGGAAATTACTCACACCTGGATCTGAACCTCTGAGACACAGCCATTAAGCCTAAATCAGCCTTACATTCTCACCTTCGTGGACATCTACATTTCACACACCCTTCTTGCATGGCCTTTCCTCCAACCTATTTTACCTATCCAAGAATTTACTTTTTATAGCTTCTGCTATTTCCTTCCTACATGTGGATAATGTGAATAATCACATGCAACAATTCTTCTACTGTGCTAAAAAAAGAGGTTTCAAGTAAAATACCAGTCATGCCCCCTACCTCCCCAGTGTGAAATGAAAAACGTTCCAAGGAGGACTTAAAAAAAGTGAAGACTTCACTGCATAACCTCATCCAAGATAACACTTGCCAGCCCTATTTAACAGGAAATTTCCCAATGTATCTTAATTGCAACTTAGAAGCTTTGCCTCATATTTGCTGAAGTGTTTCACTTCAGACCATCTAGTTGCTCTGCCTGAGGGATCTGTAAGGACATTCAGCAGAAGCAAATTTACAGGAGAATAGGGATAATGAACATAAAGGCAAGACAAACTAACATTTAAACATAAGCTGGTGAAACATGATACAAGTATTTAGAGCAACACCTCTTGGGCAGAATAGTCACTGTGCTTTCCACAATAAATAGCACATGTTCAAGTGCTAATTTTGAAACCTCGCCTGAAACAAAGGAAGAAACACCACTTGATTCCCAGAACAGATACTTACTTCTGCCAACCTTCCAAGTTTTGCATGAAGCTCGACTAGGACAGCAAACAACTTCAGTTTTTGAAAGGAGACAAGCAACTTCCAAAGACTCAGTTTTAAGCAAGGGTGCAAAGTACATGGTCTTGTCTTCCCTGTTCAGCTGCATCTGATTTCTTTCAGGCCACTGTCTGAACAAATCACTGGAAGACCTAATCCAAATCACTGGAAACCCCAACAGGCATAAGGAACCTCACAGCTTGGTAGCATCTACCTGCTCATTTGGCTGCTAAGCAATATTCAGCCAAGGATTGTCCCTCCTCAGCTAAAGACTTTCCTGTTTGCAGTCAATTTCCAAAGCAGTTTTTGAATGTACTTCAATTAGAAGCATCTTGAATGTAGTGACCAACAGATTACAAACCTCCACAGTAAGATAAGAATTCAAGGCAAAGTGCTGATGTATATTAACATTCTTCACAAGGAAACCTGAAGCGCTGTGCTCTACATAAGAACTACTTAAGTACTTGTGAAACACGAGTTACCTATAAAATATGATGCATTCATTCCCTAACACCAATACACATTTCTGAAGAACCTTATGATTGCTCAGCATTAAAAAGCTTTGAAAGTCTTCTTAAAAGATTTATTTGTATTTTTTTAAAGATAGTGGATGCTGTGTGGGTCCAGATCTTCTCCCATCATCTCTTGATGAATGAACAATTACTTTTAAGAATTTGCTATTTCTACTGTATATTAGATTAAGATTTGTTGCTAATTCTTCTGTAGCTTTCTGGGGTCTTTGCACAAGAGGTGGCAATGCAAAGGGGCAAGAAAGATACGTGGAATTTCACTTTCAAATACTGCAGCAGCATTCAGATGAGGAGATGTAAGAACGTACAACAGTCAATGTACAAATTCATTCACATACAAAGGATTCAATTCAGGTTGTGACAATATAAGAAGGGTACCGGGAGATTACACAATTATTTTTGTTTCTGAAGTTGTTCTACCATTAAGTGTTTGGCTCTACATACTTTTTTCCTCCTTTTCCTGGAGCTATAGAACTGCAAGGAGTTCTTGCCTCCAGATGTTTCAGACCATGTGTATTGTCATGGTTTGACTATCAGACCCTCTTGCACAACTACAGAGTAGATCAGGCGGGGCACATACTGATTAGATCAGTTTTTGCTGTAGGAAGACTTCCAAGTGTATGTATCATTAGATAAGCTGAATGTTGTTGCATGTCAAGACCAAGTAAGGCAGGAATAGTCCTTTTTTACCTATTCAAATGTGAATGACACAAGATTGCCTGAAATGAGAAGAACCATTCTTCCATAGCTTCTTTTAGAAGAGGTGAGCATAAAAGACTAGAAAAACAGGAACATGGTGTCAGGTGCTCAGACACGTTCTGAGAGTCATGAGAGACTTGAAAGTCTCACAAGACAAACATATCTGAAGGCAGGGCAGTAATATTAGCACCTACGAGCAGCAGAGAAGCCAGGAGGAGAAATCGACTATGATGACTACTAAAAAAGAAGCTTATGCACCAAAGTATCTCAGTAATACATGCAAAGAGACAAACTACACAGCTCCATATGAAAACTCATTACCTTTAGGGGTCTTGTACAACCAAAAGCAGAAGTACTAGCGGTGAAGTGGTTTTAGATTCTAGTTAACTGAAAACAATGCTATGCAGAGATGCCTCTGAACATTACACATTTCTAAAACCCAATTTTAAAGAGTCCATCCATTCCTTAGCCTTACAGGAAAAACAAATCGTAAGGATACTCTCCAGTTCCAATGCCAAGAGAACTTCTGAAAGCTGGAAACTCCAACTGTGAATACCTGGCCACTTCACATTTCAAAAGAAATACTAAAAGCATCTCCCAGTTCAGGAAGCCTCGAGTACGTCAAAACACAGTATTCACGTAAAATTCAATCCGTACACACAAAACGATTCCGCAAAAGGATGATGAGAGAAGGTCAGATCACAGCTGACTACCTTCAATTTACTCAGTTCAGCAAGATCAAAATTTAACAAAAAAAATTTCAAGCTCCTCAATAGCTGTTACTAGGTATTACTGCAGTGCTCAGCCTGTGTCAGGTACTGACTTGAAGAGGTATGTGAGAATACACAATGTGAGCGCTCCAGTAACACTTCACACTAGTAAACACTAACTTGGTCTTGTAAGTCCCAATTACATGACTTGACCACTTTGAAGCAATCGTCCAAAGAAAGACTGAAAGATGTAACAAAGTGTCCCATATTCTCTTGTTAATATGAAATAAGCATGATTTTTACAAAACTTCAGCCTGAACTGGTTTAAGACATTTCATAGAATCATAGAACTCTAGGGGTTGGAAGGGACCTCGAGAGATCATCTAGTCCACCCCCCCTGCCAGAGCAGGGTCACCTAGAGAACATCACACAGGAACGCATCCAGGTGGGTTTCGAATGTCTCCAGTGAAGGAGACTCCACAACCCCCCTGGGCAGCCTGTTCCAGTGCTCTGTCACTCCCTGATTGCTCTAAAAGGAGTGCCAAACTAGCTTAATATTCCCAAAGCTGGGTGAGAACAAGAGCTTGTATGTACAAGAGCTGGAAAAAAGTGTATTCTGAATCCTTTTTTACAAGGTCATGTAGTTATAGGATGAGGGACAACAATTTCAAAACTGAAGGAGAGTAGATTTAGATACCAGGAAGAAATTCTTCACCGTGAGAGCGGTGAGACACTGGAACAAATTGTCCAGAGGAGTTGTGGCTGCTCCCTCCCTGGAAGTGTTCAAGGCCAGGCTGGACGGGGCTTTGAGCAACATGGTCTAGTGTGAGGTGTCCCTGCCCATGCAGGGGGGTTGGAACTAGATGATCTTTAAGATCCCTTCCAATCAAAACCATTCTATGACTCTACAATTTCTTTGGGTACCATACAGAAAACCAGCAGTTTCCAAATAATTCCCAACAGGATTCCTCTTAAAGCCCCTGGAAGCTTAAATTTAACTGAGCGGTATAAGCTGGAAATTTTTCCAAAATATGTTATTATGCTCATCGTCTGCCTTTCCATGAAAGTCTGTGGAAGCTGATCAAGCAACAGCTGCATTTATCTTTTTAAAGTATTTAATAAGGTCAGATACCACAATTACACACAAACAGCCCCAGCAGTGTCATCTGTTCACCCAAACTCACTTTTGAATAAGCTTACCATGATATTTAAAGAACCACAACATACGAAATATTAGGCAAATAGTGTTATAAAGCAAGTGCAAACATCACTAAAAATGTAAGGCAAGACAAGAACCCATTCCTTAAACATGTCAATCAAATGATTGTCACTGCTTCCACACAGCAGTACTTGCTTACTTAAAGCACCATGATTTTCTACTTGATCATCTCCTACTATGCCAAGAAAAATACAGACAACCCAGAGATATTAGATGGCCTCACTCAGATAATTTTCATAGCTTTAAATCTAACTTACACGTGAAATCCCTTCACAGTAAGCTAAGTAATCTAAAACGTGTATATACAAAGGGTCCTTAATCTGCATAGTAAGTCTCAGGTTATCACACACAGACCAAATCTTGCCTTAAAATTAGATAAACAAATCATATCAGTAACTTTTATGCCTCCAGTGGCAGCTGAAAGTCCAGAGGAATTGGACCATCAAGAGCTATAACAAGAGCTGTAGATAATTACTGAAGGATGTTTTCAGTTCTGTAACAAACTGATTATGCAGGAGCTGGGGAACCTGGTAAATAGGGAAGAAAATATACCCTGAAGGCATCTCTGTCCTGTCAGCAGCACATTGATCTCCAAGCATGTTCCACATAGTTTAAAAAGAAAAAATAAAAAGATGTTTTACAAGCTTGCTTTGATCACAAAATTCTCATCTCCAAACACATCAGTAAGATAAATCACCTCAAATAAATACCCTGTATAAAGCACTGCAGGTAGTTCAAGATCACAGTGAAGAACAGCACTGAACAGCTGACCACTTAAAAAGTACATAGTTAAGTATTAAAATCAAATTTAATGCAGAATGCCAGATGGCTGCATGCTAAACTTATGACTCTCAATAAAGAAAAGTAGTGTCTTTATCAAAGAATGTCTGACATCCCCTTGCATAAGCTAAGGCCTCAGGGGGAAGAGGGAGAAGTAGGAGGGAAGAAAGGCCTTTTGCAAACTGAGAGGTAAAACTGATTTGTTCAAGATTTCCCTAACCAGTCATCTCCCATGCTGCAGATTAATATGACAGCAGTATGTGCTGCCAGAAGTGGTGGTCCTAGCATTGTAGCCTTTTTGATTCTTGCAACAGTACTTTTTCCTCATATGAAAGAGAAAGACACTTATTATAGGCGTGGCATCTTCAAAATGCCAATCTTGACTGTAAACTCTCATTAAAATACTTAATTTATTTCTTAAAACTCCAGAAAAGTGACATTTCAACCAAAATAACTGACATCCTGAGTAGTCATCCAGTGCAACACAACTGCCAAAGGCACCATCTTGAAAGCCATGAGCCTTTTGCAACCCTTCTCAGTGGGCAAAGCTTGCAGCATAAGAAACAATTGTAGAAACAGCTGTAGTCAAAAGGGACAATTCATCATCATCAGATGTTCTTCAATTGCTATGAAAGACAATACCACATTTGTTCAGTTTGACATTATTTTTCAGTATTTCTAACTTCAGCAAGAAACACATGTACCCTGGGAAGACCAGAAATTTCAAATAGTATAGTTAAGCCCCTGTTCTCTTCACATTAGGAACAGGATTAAGCTTACTACATGATTTTCATTTACTCCAGAAATGCTCTACATAGGGCAGTTTCTCTATTGCTTTCAATACATATTAGATGTTTGACCACAGACTAGTTTATGGTACACGTAAGACAGTTTGTAACTCCTACTACAGAAAAGGCAAGAAAGAAATGCTTGTTCTGGACACTAACACATCTGTGTAACTATTTAAAACAACTGTACTCTGACAAGAGGAAGGAATCTGTTAGTTTGGCTAACAAACTAGAATGCCT
Organism: Chaetura pelagica; assembly: GCF_000747805.2. Lineage (NCBI taxonomy): Eukaryota > Metazoa > Chordata > Aves > Apodiformes > Apodidae > Chaetura > Chaetura pelagica. The sequence goes on from NW_009954705.1 coordinate 259,027, forward strand.
CAGTCTCTTTATATTTTGATATTTTAGCTTTATTAAATTAATTTAACAGAACAGGCTTTTTGTTTTATTTCCTTCTACATTTGTCAAACAAGTCCCAATTGCTTTTTCTCTTTCTAGGATAACAGTCCAGCTTTTCCGGAGCAAGAACAAGCTCTTGTTTAGACCTCCAAGGAGATTATGTTTCTGCTAAGTAATTTCAAAAAGATAAAAGCCAACCTTTCAGCTCACTGGGTAAATCTTAAGATCAAGAAGACACCACAACCTTCCGCTTTAGATCATGAAGACAGATACAGGATTCTGTGTTACAGTGTGTTAACTACATTCTTCTGTGTTTTAACTTGTTAGTACACAGATGCTCACAAATTGTAAGAATTCAGCCAAGAAAACTACACTGGTGTGTGGACATAAAAATCAGCCTGCAATTTACTTCCAGAAAAAAAAAATAATAGTAGTGTTTTCTCATTATATGCATGTAGGGTGCTTTAAAGACCCAGCCCTCAATGAGGGATATCAACTTTTTTGTGTATATATAAAAAGCCAAGTAATATGTATCTTATCACTATTATAGCACCCTAGGTTGATCTATATAAAACATACTCATGCTGATTCAATGAGATTAGAGTAACTTCTCCTGAAAGGGAGACAAAGACCAGCCAACAATGTAAACAAGACTATACCAAAGGGGCTTTATCACTGCTAGCAAGTAAGGAATCCATGTTTATTAGTCTATAGAAGAGTGAACAACAGCCACAACAAAATGCAGACTGGATGGCAGAAGCCATCTTTTCTCCGAAAGAATGCTATATGCAAGAAACACACAGTATTGAGTAGATTGATTTGTACAAGACAGGATTGCTTCAACATGATTTTCTTATACTGCAGTATCTTGCCAGTACAGACACAAGCTCGTTCCAAAAACAGTGTTCACTAGGAAAAAAAATAATTTATTATTCTCAAGTCATAATACATCTGTACCATGAAAAAGTTCTGGTTTTACTTTTTCATGTAAGGTAGCACCAATCTGTAAGACATCAAAATAAAGTTAGGACAATTTTCCTCTCTATAGACTAATAAAATTCAAAAAGGGCTAGAAAAGGCCAGAGCTTCAATTACTTTTAGTCTTCCATTCTCAGTTTCCTCTTCAAAATCCCTCTTGAAAAAAAGACTATTAGCATTTGTGTAGTTAATTGCTCAGTTGCAAGCTAGTGTAAGTAACAGAGGCCATACTGCTGTCAGAGCTCATAGCCAAAGTTATTCCAGTACTTTAGTAAAAGGAAACTGCTTTGAGCATTAAGCCAAAAAGCAAACTATAAACGCAAAGCTACTCAAGACAATCCCACGCATGCAACAAGCCAACCTGTCATATTAGTCTTCCTTTCAAGTGCTTGTGTACAATCAAATCTGTTGTTCAAGTGAGGCTGAGAAAGTTCCAGAGTGGCTGATTAGCACAGGCAAGCCCTGTAATAAAACTGGCTTTTAAGAAGCAAGTTGCTTTTAACTGAAGTTGTTTTCTTAAAGTCTTGGTTTTGATTTAGACACAATACAGGTATTGAACAGAAATATGAGAGAACTTACAGTTTTTTAAATGCCCTTTGAGATTTACTTCTACCTTTAAAGCATGAAGAGCATAAGTTACTCATGCTTCTTGGACTATGTATTTTCCTTCTTACCCATGGTTGACTGTTGACTAGGCAATAAAGTAACACAGAAAAATGCTTTCAGAAGGATCTGATACAAGCTGTACTCCCATGACCTCACCTCTTTCCCAAGTCTTTTGGAAATGGGGAACATGACCATTTGTTGGCTGGTTCCATCCAGCTGGGATTGCTGTAAGGACTCCTGAGCTCATTTACAGTCCCAGAACATCACTTTGACTCATTAATGAATTAGTTCAGGCTTCCTACCCTTCAGCAGATGCCTAAGGGAGTAGGCAGAGTGCAAAAGGCTATTCTCACCACTTAGTTTGTGACCTTAGTCTCATCTGTGTCCTCTCGGGACTTCTAATAAAACAGAGCCCAGCAACCAGACCGCAAGGCAGCATCCTCCTGCCTGAGCTAACCCCTTCGGCAAGCAACAGGCAACACTGACATTAGCAGAGAATGTATAAAAAGCACAAAAAAAACTGAACCACTTAGTGCTACACACATATACAGGAAATAGAGATAGCTATATACTTGTTCAGTTGATAGAGGACTTGTAGCTGAACTACCTACAAAGCATTACACGACTAAACAAAAAAAGCACAGCCAATTACCCAACCACTTTTACGCAAGCCAGTCTGTTGGACCAAGTTACTACTTCTGCTCAAGATGCCAACTCTTCTGCTACAATTTGATGACAAGATTAGTACTACACAGCAATAGTATCAAATAAAACTGTCCAGCTTTAACACTTTAGTCAGAGGAATTCTGAACAGTGGATTTGCTAATAGAGTTCTACCAAGATCAATTCATGCTCGGTGCTATTGCTTATCTTCAAAGTACCAAAAGAAATGCAAATGGTAGAAGTGCATGGCTGGATGCTCCTGAAGAGTCTGAGGCCTTGTGTGGAGTGTGTTAAAAGAAGAAAAAAAAAAACAGGTTTACAAATTGATAATACAAGGCACCGAGGTTTTTCTTGCATTATCAGTCAGTAGCCCAAGGTTATTTTATGTTATGTGACTCCCACAAACAGTGGTACATACTTGGCACAGACTTGACCCCTGGGGAAGTGCGACACGCGTGAAGCAGCACAGGACTCCTGACAGAGCTTCAGAGAGGCACTGCCTGCCTGTGGTCTGGCCTTGCAACATCCTCACCTAGTGTGGAATAGGATACAAGCCACAAGGAGGACAGCTTGGCCACCGGCCTCCTTGCAGATCAAAGGAGGCGAGTGCCTCCATTCAGCTGTTCCCTAGACAGCATTCCTACTTATTTTGTTAACTAAGATTGTTTTTAAAATATACAGTAAAGACTTCAGCATTCCAAGCACCTCCAAGCAGCACAGAAATAAAAAAGGGCCTTTACTAAACAGAGTCCTTTTTAATACTACATAAGATTACATTAGCGGACATAAAAATTACATTTGCCCTTGCCATCATGTCCTGCAATGGTTAGGCAATTTCTTCACTAGCTATGATACACAGTCAGCACTGATATTTCACACAAACTGCAAATTTGAAAACCTACATGTGTTCAGCAGACAATTTAGTGTCTTCATATTTTTATAGCTACCCAGGAGGCAAAAATACCAAGTAGCATGTTTGAGATGGATAGAAGTGAGACATTTGTTTGTTTGAGTGACAGAACAGTTCATCCAAGGACTATTTTGTAAGAGCTGTCCTGATGTCAGATCCTAATGTCAAATTTAAAATCACTTCACACAACCATTTAAGTAATCTTGAAGTTCCAGTACTGATGAGAATCTACAGAGAGCTCTCAAACAGATAATTACTCACTGAGGGAGTGTTAAAATATATAATCTTAACATCATGTAACAATCCATTTCAGCAATTTAATACTTTAGACATAAAACAAAACTCACATAAAGCCTTCTCCCAGCTAAAGTAAATAAATGCTTTACCTGACAAGAATGAGAATTACCTAAAATAATGAAATCTACCACAGCAATTTTTCAGACTGTATGCAAGACCCCAGTGACTCCCAGGGATGCTGAGCCGTCATCTATTGCAGCCTCCCCAGGCTCCAGGCACTGCATGCCTCCAAAGCTGATTCCACTATTTGACAAGGTGATTATGATCACCTACTAAAAAAAAAAATTCAACACAAATGTACAATTTCAAAAGGCAGCACCATAAAGATTTTCAGAGCTCTAATGTCAGTGTAGGGTAACACACAGTTCATAGAATCATAGAATGGTTTGGGTTGAAAGGGACCTTAAAGATCATCTAGTTCCAACCCCCCTGCATGGGCAGGGACACCTCCCCCTAGACCAGGCTGCTCAGAGCCCCATCCAACCTGGCCTTGAACACTTCCAGGGATGGGGCTTCCACAGCTTCCCTCGGCAATCTGTTCCAGTGTCTCATCACCCTCACACTAAAGAATTTCCTTCTCATGTCTAACCTAAATCTCTCCTCTTCCAGCTTTGATCCATTCATTACCCTTTGTCCTCTCACTACAAGCCTTTATAAAAAGTCCCTCCCCAGTTTTCCTGTAGCCCTTTCAGGCACTGGAAGGCCACTTTGAGGTCCCCCCAAGCCTTCTCCAGACTGAACATCCCAAATCTTCTCAGCCTGTAACAACATTCGTAACTCTAAAAATAAAATACTCATTCTTATATTGGCTACTTTTCTGACTACGTGAACTGAAATCCTATCACATGGTAATTAGGGGATTAGCCACAACTACTTCAGACAGAAGCAAGGGCAGAACAGCGTCTTTTGGAAGACATTGGCAGAGCTGAGCCAAAGTCTACCTTTAAATAATATCTATCAGTAATAATTCTGAGGTTGGCCAATGGTCCTCACTGCTGCGAGCTTCCTCCAGGCTGTAGTTAACCTTTGCTCATGAAACATTATACATTTAAAAAATGGTTAATGGAAAAGAATATTATAACTAGTCCTTTGTACATGTGAACCCAAACTCAGGACTTACTGAAGCTGCATTTATGAAGCAGTAGACAAGGTCTTAAAAACCATACTGATGATTTTTCTAGCAAAATGTATTTCTGTTTGATATACTGGAATACAAAAAGGTTTTTTTCCTATTTTAAACCATGCCATTTAGGCTATTTAGTCCTTAAAATATGCAATCTACTTTAGTCCATATTAACACAGGCTTCTGTTAATCACACATATGTAACAAGCTTCCCTTCAATGAAAAACAAATGCTAGGATACTGATGACTGCAATAATGACAGTATGCATATTAACAGCCAAAAATCTCCATAAGGAACCATGCTATTTTTTTGGTAGATGCTGCTGTGACTGAAAACTAGAGGCAATCCAGGACTTGACATTCACTGAGTAGGCAGAATCCAGCAGTTAGTTACCTTGCCTGTGTAGGGATTTAAGTTTCTAATACAGAGACCAAGGCAGTACAAGTAAGACTGCTTCATCTCTTAGAAGGCTAAGAGATGTGCTGAATGCAAGGTTGGTTTTACATGACTACCATTCACTTTCAGATGCATTTTTAAGAATGTTTAGTTTGAGAATTTCCTGTAGGTGACCACCTCAAAAAGTTGTATTGAAGATCTATATTGCTCTTGGGAGATTAATAATTCTATTACACTTTTGTATAACAGCCACAGCAACAACATTTTATTTCCTTGAGCACAGCACTCTCCTAGCAAAATGACAAACAGAAATGACTCATTCTTGGCAAGCATACTTTCTAAACATTTATTTTTTTTACCAGAAAAATCCTTCTGATTTGCAGATTTACTTACTGAAGGTTTATGGGACTCCTAGATGCTGGACAAACGAGTCAAATAATCTGTCACAAAGTCTATTTTATTTGCAACTTCAAGTAGCTACATAATTTCAATTTCTTAGCTTCATATACTTTCATCATATAAAAAAACACCAAACAAAAAAAACAAATAAAAAACAAATAAAACCCAACCCCAAACCTGCTGCCTTTTAGCCCTCTAAAACAAGCACAGTGGATTTCTCCACTATTCTTGACTTCTCCAAAATGCTGTCCACTTACAACACAAATTCCAACAAAACTGCTAATCATCAAATGGTTTGGGTTGGAAGGGACCTTAAAGATCATCTGGTTCCAAACCCCCTGCATGGGCAGGGACACCTTCTACTCCTTCAGTTTGAAAACATCCTATTACTACTTCCCCTTATAATAGGTCCCTCCTTAGCTTTCACTTAGGCACTGGAAGGCTGCTATAAGGTCTTCTTGGAGCCTTCTCTTCAGAACCATAGACAAAACAATATCATCTTCCACATACTCCATACCCTGCCAGACTCTCATATATAATCCATTCTATGTCCCTGTGCAGACTTGTTTATTTAGCCATTGTAGAAGCAAAAGTAACAACAACAAAAAAAATCAAAATTGCCATATATTTGTTGGCAACTGCTATTGGTAGGAATTACTACACTGCATGATGCATAAAGGTCACAGGGCAGCCTTTGTGCAGATTCTGATCCTGTTTGACTACTCCAATGCATTAGATAAGCTCAGGTGCATCTCTGCATGCAAAACCAGCAAAGTTTTAACATTGCTGATCCCAGTCCTAACAACTGTTCTATTCCCGTCTACGGTTCATGCAAATTGACACTTCCCTGACATCCACAGGTAGCCCAGGAAGCAAGAGCAGCTCTGCTGCTACACAGCTCACCATCTGACAGCTTTTAGTTGAATTCAGAAAGAACTGGAAAAAAGCTTATTGACATTCTGTAACAGTTGAGCAGCAGAGACACTGGTACCCACTCAACTAAGAAGATGGACACAACACCTGATTTGCTTTCATCCTAATGGTTTCCTGTTCTTTTACTTTTTTTACTACCTAAGCAAAGAATACAAAAGTACTATGTAAGAAACCCCCAGGCAAACTTCTCTTTTCTAGTCAAATACACACCATTCCCTAAGGTGAACACTAACTTTCAAAGACCTTTTTTTCCAGAGTTTTAAAAACACACCACTTAGTTCCCTATCAGTTTACCCCATGTGCACATCTGAGCTTTTTATTAAAGTTTATCTAATAAATATGATACCCACTTCAATTACTAAAAATAATTTTAATAAGAAAAGTCCATAAAATCATCAAGATCATATTTCTTTTTTAAAATTAAACCACCAGAGTCATTTCCCTAAAGATTTAGTTGTACAATAGATTTATTTTATTAATATTTATTAAACTTATTAACTCTATCTACTGAACTGTAGAGTTTGTCTATCAAACTCTGGATAACTACAAATCCCTTGAGAACTTAATGATATTAAAACTAATATAGACAGAGCAATTAAAGTTTAATAACTTGAAAAGAATGCAGAATTCCTCAAATAAATCAGCTAGTTAATTTTGAACCCCCCTCCCTCACATTATTTACAGATAAACTGGGCAATATTAATTCTATAATAAATACATAAATATTACCATGTCAACCTAGATCTTACAAAGCCCCTTAAATATTAATTTGTTTTATTCATCCACATTTTCCCAGATGTCTACAGACTACTAAACTTCACATGCAGAAGTACATGCTCTACTGACCTTTTTCCCTACTCCAAACACAAAGTTGTTGAAGCCAGAAAGACAACTTTGGTCACCATTAGACACAAATGGTTCCCAGTTGTTCTGTGGAATTCAGTATCTTTTCAGTGAATTCTCTGTTAGCTAAAGGAACTTGACTTAAGACACCAAATTTCTCCATCTCTCAAAACAGATGAAAGCTTCCTTATGATATGTCGGTTTTGTTGGACACAGAAACCAAAGATTTTATGTCCAATACCTGCCTAAGGACTCATCACCATTCCTCAGTCTTTCGGTGCAATGTGGATATTGTTAATCCATTACCAGTATGATCCTGTGCTAAAACACATTTCAACCTTTACCTGTCTCAGGGGTCGCTTTCTCTCTTCTGGAATACCACAGCAGATCACAGTTGAATACTATACATACCAGCCAAAAGAGGAAGCAAGTGCTTAAATGGAGAAGGTCTGCAGGAGCATTAACTCTAACTTACAGGCACTGTAAAATGAGTCAGCAGAAGACTCAAAGTAGAATCCTCCACAGCTGAATAGTTCTTGTCTCAGAGACAAGATTTGCATCCTGGGATTTCTCTGAGAGAGGTCAATGCCCTATGGACACACTTCAAACAAGAGGGACATGCAGACAGACTGAGCTCATGTTAAGGTTACCCTTCTAGGATGAAGAAGTTACTTGTTTTTAATGTTTCAGATAATTAAGAAAAAGTAAAGCCACCTTGAACAATTCTCCTTACCTGACCAGAAAGGAGCACCAAAGGACCCAGACACTGAATCAACACATTAGCAAAATGGACTGGATAACCAGGCTTTCATCTTTTGATTTTTGAGGGCTTTGTTATGTGAATTGTTATACTGGATCACTTAAAATAATTTTTCCATAAAGCCTTTAATCAAAGATCAGCAACTAGTTCCACATGGAAGAGCATATTAAACACTAAGTTCAAGCATAATCAGCTCTAAAAAAAATAATAAATAAATCCATTAACTAGATGAAAGCTATAGCTTTCAGACTTCAAGTTAAGTCTTAAGTCTTGAGACAAACCAGCAAAAGTGTTTGTTATGAAGCACTGCATCACAAGAAAGGCAGTTTCCCTGAGAAAGACTTGAAGTCCACAGCACCTAGATAATAACTATGGTTTAGCTTTTTCAGAACCTCTGTGGATACAACTAGATAGACACAAATCTGGCCGTTCCATGCACATACCCCCTTCTCAGCTGTACACAAAACATGAATATAAAACTCAGCCTTTAAGTGCATACACTGATCCCAAATACTAGTCTACTCACTAGGGAGTATTTAAATCCCATTTCTTAGATTTAGAACTGAAATCCCCTAATTACAAAACAAAGTTTTAACCTCAGAGACATCATATCAGGAGACCAAAAGCAAAGAATAAACCAGGCTTACAGGGCAGGTAAAACCAGGGCTTTACAGCCATCTTCATAGAACAGCTTCCCCAAAACAGGTCTTCAAGAAAGGCAGGAAGACTGCTTGTGCTTAAAAAACCCACACAAACTTGCATTAACAAGGCCTACAATCCCTTCAATTAAAGGAGAGGATTACATATGAAAATGAGTAACTTGAGAGAAAAAAGGAGTTTTCAGTTTTGATATAAAAGACAGATCTGACTTGTTACTACAGATGTGTCCCATTCCCCTAAAATACACATCATCATCACTAGGTGCACAAGTCTTTGGAACCTGATGGGGTCCATCCACAGCTCCTAAGGGAGCTGGCAGATACAGTTGCTAAGCTTCTGCTCATCATATTTGAGAGGTCAGTCTGGTGAGGTTCCCACTGACTGGAAAAAAGGGAACATAGGCCCTATTTTTAAAAAGGGGAAAAGGAAAATCTGGGGAACTATAAGCCAGTCAGTTTGGGTCAACTGCATCCTGGGCTGCATCAAAACAAGTGTGGCCAGCAGGGAAGGGAGGTGATTCTGCTCCTCTGCTCTGGTGAAAACCCACCTGCAATACTGTGTACAGCTCTGTAGCCCTCAGCATGGGAAACACATGGAGCTATTGGAGAGGGTCCAGAGAAGGGCCACCAAGATGATCAGAGGGCTGGAGCACTTCTGCTATGAAGACAGGCTGAGGAACTTGGGGCTGTTCAACCTGGAGAAGGCTCTGGGGAGACCCTATAGCACCTTCCAGTACTTGAAAGGGGCTACAGGAAAGCTGGGGAGGGGCTTTTCATCAGAGAGGGCAGTGACAGGACAAGGGGTAATAAACCAAAACTGAAAGAGGGGAGATTTAGGTTAGATATCAGGAAGAAATTCTTCACCATAAGGGTAGTAAGGCACTGGAACATGTTGCCCGGGGAGGCTGTGGAAGCCCCTCCCTGGAGGTGTTCAAGGCCAAGTTGGACGACATTTTGTGCAGCCTGGTCTAGTGTGAGGGGGGTTGGAACCTGATGATCTTTAAGGTCCCTTCCAACTTTAACCATTCTATGATTCTGTATGCAAAAACTGCATTATGATCACAGGTAGCTTCTCATTTAACAAAAACCTGCTTTCACTTCTTTATGTATCCTTATGCTTTTATGGTGTCTCGTGCTTGTTAGTTAGAGGTCTATCAGTATGCTGCAGAGAATTCCATCTTTAAAACATATATTTCCTTCATCATCCAGCTGATGCCATTGTTACTTACACATCACAAAACCAGTCTGGATAACACTCAGAGAACAGAGAGAAGCCTGCACAGATGTGAAGATCATTAGCAGTTTTAAGAGAAAGAG
>NW_009954705.1:269000-275194 GCF_000747805.2 Chaetura pelagica
ACTCTTTCTTTGCATTTTTATGGGCATAGGATCTACTGTCCTGTAGCATGGAGAGGTGTTAGCAGAATGAGCACCCAGTAGCTACAATACCTGCAGCCTAAAGCTGAAAGATCTTTTCTGGGTCTTCTCAAGAGTGATCACTATTAGAACTGAAGAAATTAAGGGAAAAATTTACTTAGAAAAAGTGTTTGATTGTGGCTTTCGTGTTGTGGGGTTTTGTGGGTTTTTTTGTTTGCTTGTTTTTAACAGCCCTCTCCAGCCTCCCCCAATTTCCAGCTATGGAAAGAGGAGTAATTTAGAAACCTGGTCTTAGGACCCCTAAAGGTTCTTGCATTCCTTAAGGTCCAAGTGCCCCCACTTCATCCAAACTAACTATCCCAATGCCAGAACACACTAACAGAAAAAACAGCTCCACAGATAAGAAAAAACAGCCATTAATGAACACTCAAAAGGGAAAGCCAGATGAAACAAAAATACCGGCCCAACTCATTCACCACTCACAGCTCAAACCTATTAGTATTACTTCCTGAAAAAATAGTAATCTAATATTTAAGTTACACAGTCCTGTGTGTACATAAACCTACAGGTCTAGGTAACACTTATATTCTTTCATTTGTACTTCTACACAGGAGGCTCATGTGAAAAGCTGCATTGATTTGAAGAGCTGTGTATTTTCCACATCCATACAACCAACTTTCTATGCAGATTATCAGATACCCAGACTTCTGAAAGATTCTATTTGTTCCTCAAGAATAAACAAAAGAAAACACTAATTTTCTTCTACATAATATATTTGAAAATTTATCTGATTACTGGACACTATTCCCCATGTAGCTACTTATTAGCTTGATGTCTGTCTCTAGATTAAGGCAGACAGACAGGTGAGTATTAAAAAGAATTTAGTACAACAGAGAAGTGTGTTTTTTTCTCTGGTTTTCCTAATTAGCTTCCTCAGCAAATTCCCAGTACTAGACAGAAGGGTTGATTGATTACAATTCCAGACTGATTTGTTAGCCACAAGACACCAGAGGAGTATCCCAAATGCCTCTTTGAAGGAGAGCTGATGGTTGGTTAAACCTGACCTTGTCCACATTGATCAGTTTTCCAGAATACTAATTCTGTCTGAAAGTATTTGAGCAGATGATGCCAGGGGAGAAAAAAATCCCAGTTTCCTCTACTGCACAACACACAAGATGTAATCTTCTAGACATCTACAAGTCATTAGCAGTACAAGACTTGTTCTCACCTTCCCAGCAGTTATCTGTATACCTTATTACCTTTTAGTAGGATTGAAGTACATGGTATCAATGCTTTGGAGCTTGCAGTAGTCAGTGACTTTAGTTTTAGTCTGAGAAGCTGACAATTACTTTACTCTTGTTCCTTGGGAGTAATCAGCATGACATCACTGACAAGGCACAGATGCCCTTACTTCCAACAACAGGAGCATCATGATCCAAAAAGAAACACCTTCACAGGCACTGTCTGTAGTTGTGCTCAAGAATTTGAAATTCAGCTTTATGTAAAACTACTCACATATTGGATAGTCTAAAGAAATTCCTGTAGCGAAGCAAATACCTTTCCTATGGAAACCATAATGATAACGCAAATCTTTCTGGCCTGATAAGCATAGCAAGTCAGACACTATCCTTTGCTTGAAGGTAGACATGCTGATAGATAAGTTTTTTTGTTTGGTTTTTGTTTTTGTTTTTTTTTTACAGCATACTCCTCAGATTTTTCTCTTTTCCACAGTCTGAGTTTTCCTAAACAGAAACTGTTTTAGGTAACCCTGCAAGACCTGCTTATTTCTAGCATATGGATAAATCCAGTGACCAGATCATAGCTCTGCTTGCTAAGAGATCCAGAACCATTGAGATGCACGATTCCCAGATAATACTAGATCAACAGGTCTATCAATATTTTAATACAACGAATCATGGTACCTGTTAAAAAAAAAAACCTGTTAAGGTGATCTTTAACTCTTTAGAAGCATAGTAAGGAAGTGTGCCCTTAAGAAAGAAGGTGATTAAAGTGATTGGATACATCTAGTACTACTCTTATGCTTCAAGATTTTCCATATAAGTTATAGAACCTTCAAAGTAATACTACCCTACAGAATAGTAAAAATAAGATAGTGACAAAATAAACAAGTTTTCTGGGTCCTTATTCTTCATCACTAGAGTACAGAACATAAAAAGCTTCTCTTTTAAGACCCAGTTTGTGAAGTCAATACACTGACTACAGAGAATACACTGCGACGTTCTGTCTGTTTTTAAGAATACTACACAATACCACAGTAACAAACAGGTTTATCCATGCTCATGTTCAAAGATGCTCAGCCAAAGAATGAAGCATGAAAAAGATACAGCTAAGCAGGCGGAGAAGACAGGGAGGCCAGTTTCTGCTTCTGTGTTTATACTTCTAGTCAGATTATCCTCAGACACCAGCACTGAGGGTTCTCATACTAGAGTACCAGTTTGCGGTTACTTAGATGTCTATGTATAACACAGGACAGTGACTGTTAGTCCAGGTATGAGTTCTGCAGGACACATTCACTGTGTAGCTCCATTGATATATAAAAAAAATTACTTTACAGCAAAATATTATCTATAGTTGCAGAATTGGGTCCCTCTGATTTTGCATTTTCACTACCATTAAATACAAGCCAGTGTGATAACCAACTGATACAGATCCTGGCTCTTCTTCCTGAAGCACTGCAGAGGGAGAACATGCCCAGTGTTCCCTGGCTGAAATACCCACTGCTCTTATCTCAGGCTTTCCTAGGCCATTTCATTTCCCTCCTTCAGCCTTCCCTCATTGCTCTCACAACTCAACATCTACAAGATGCAAGTGAAAGAAATTTGTCCAGGTTCAGAGCTGCACAATAAGACTTCATGGTGTTCCAAATTACTCAGAAACTGAATCAAAAAATTACACTTGAAGTAAATCTCATGCTCAAAATATTTTTACTTGAAAACACTTCATTAGGAAAATGAAAGAAAAACCAACTGTGCATATGTATGCATGTAGTTAAGTCCACAAGGAATAAACACTTGCAGATGATTATGCTAACTTTCTAGAATTCAGATGAATCAAACTAGGGATTAGCTTTTTCTATTCCCAGTAGTTCCCTGAAGAGAAGAGAAATGATTGATTTTTCCCTCAAGTGCATGATTTAGAAAAAAATTACCTCTCAAGAACAAGCCAAGACAGTTGTTCGATCACATCTCACATGCTGCTGCATGCCAAGGAGCAGGAGTGGGGGAAAAAAGTCACACAGGGACTGCAGAAAGGGGAAAGTGTATCAATATTTAAAAGCTCTAAGCTTAACTTGGGTCTTGTAAAAATTCATTTTTTGCATTAACGGATTTCAGAGGTTGAATATATTAATTATAATGCTACAGAATTTCAGTGTGAGAATCTCCTACAGATCGATTACAGGCAAGCTGAACAGAAGTCAGCTTCCATTACAGATGCAACATATAAAAATAAGTATTACTATGGAGATCTAACTCTGAAGAACTGGCAGTAAATAGCTAAAGACAACTTCAAATTAAAAGAACCAGTGGCAATTATTAAAACACCCATGAGTTTTATATTTACACTTAAGCAAAATTCAGTTTTACATTAAAAATAGTGGTAAAAACACTTGAAAAAAAAAACAGAATCACTTTGGTTTGAAAACAAGTCTAGGTAATACAAAGCATTTGTGCAGAAGCTCCACACATTTGTGCTCCTATTATGCGAAAACTCATTATCTGAGATAAAGCACCACAGTCACCTTCAATAGCAGATATTTCTTCGTGATGTACCTTGTAACCACCCATTTTCTTCACTTAAAAGACAAGCAACTACATATCAGTGAAGGTTTTTCACTCATCTGACATGTCATGGTTCTCCATTTCTGTTTTTTTAATGCTCTGAAACCTTCCCATAGTTCTTACATTTACTGAAAAATCTTCCACTACTGTTGTCTTAGTTTACAGGTGGATTCTAGAACCAAAGTCTTTTAAGAATTAAATTATTTGAACACCTACTAGATGAGGAAAATGAGAACATGCAACACTTATTTTCCACGATGTGGAAAGTGCCTAATGCGAACTGAGAATAAACTAAGAATTGATATGATTTCACTTGCTGCTTTTACTAAAACCTATCCACTTATTACTGACTTAAGGGCTTTGTACTACTCAAGATGAATCAGCCATGGTTATATGTTTTAAAGGCTACTTCAATTATAAAACGTTCACTTCACAATGAAATGCTCCAAGAGTATCAATGTGTGGTAGGTCTGAAGTAAATTCTCAATTTTGCACAGGGGATGTTGTTCAGCAACTATCACTTTTCAAACTCAATTCCAACAACAGCCATGACCCTTTCCTTAGAACCCCTGCCAGAAATGTGTACAGTTGAGATTGTCTGTCATCTCCAGCTCTGACTTATCTGAAGTTGCAGGATCAGAAAGATGTTCTCAGCTTTTTATAACTGCAGATCTTAAGTGATGTTATTTCAAAGACAAAGCTACATAAATGAAAAAGATAAAATATAAAGACACCCATTTTTTACAATTTTTAGAACTGTTATTGTATTCCTCACATTTTTGGCTCATGAAAGGGAAACCTGAAGGAATGAGCTAAAATGAGAAGGTGTGGAAGATACACTGCTGCATGCAGGTAGAACTCCTCTATTGTTTCTTTGCACTTCCCATTGTCCCACCACTACCTTATCATGTGCACCAAGCACCATGTAACATGAACCTACCAAGTGTTTAGCATTGAGTTCTGCAAAGTATCTTCAGCTACCTGCAAGAGTGAATCCTGAAGTGTATTGTGATACTAGTGGTCAACACAGTTCACACCAAAGTCAAGGCATAAGGCATTCAATTCCACATGAGTCATCAGCAACACTAGAAATCCAACTCAAAAAATTAGGATTAACTGCTATGTTCTCTGTATTCCACAGAACTTATTCAAATACATAACTGGAGATAGCAGGTGAGAGAAGATGATTCTAAAAGTTTCCTTTCTATTTAGGGATTTTGAAGTAGGTTTGGTAAAAATTTGATTGCATATTTCTTTTCTGTGTACACAGAGATCAGGCAAAAAAAGGGGAGGGGTTTCTTTCTCTGTCAACCCATGTTTGATCAGGGCTTCTCATTCTTGTCTGTCATTAGAGTGAGCCATGTGGCAAGATGCACATAAAATGGCTTATAGTGCTGATGGTGTCATCCTTGATCTCCCATGCTTTACAAGTATGACTATCTGTTCTTATTTAAGGAACAGATCCATCTTACAGGCCAGTATTCTGTAGAGTCAGAAAGTGTCCCATCCCGACACAATCTTTAGAGACAAACACAGAGTCCCTCAAGGGATTTAAAATAGGGTCCACATCCTCATCTATCCAACCAAAGTCCTTTCTGGTATTGAGACAGCAGGAGACTCCAGTAATACTGTCATATGTTTTACATGTGACCAATGAATCTTCTATATTATCTTAGAGTTTGTCTGTCAATTTACCTTTGATTAGTGTTCATAGTGGAGATTGTTGATTAGATAGATCTGCCAATCTTTCAACACAGTAAGAGAACAGATCATCAATAAAGAGTTTTTCCTTATCTTAAGCCATATAATGAAGACTAATACAACCTCAAATCTTCCTAGACAGTTCAGTCAGCTTGGCAGTTTATGACTCTGTCCAGGTTTTTTTAATCTGTACCCATTTTCTTATTTGTACTCCAGCTGTTTAAGCAGCAGATATGGGTCTACATTCCTGCCCTCCCGTTACTGCCTCAGAAGACTTGAATCTGACTCCGGGCAATGGATTTCAGATTCAGCAAGTAGGTAGGTAGATCTGTCACCTTTTCCCTTTCTTACTCTTCCTTTTAAAAGGAAAGGAGTATTTAGCTTCTACTAACTTGTTTCATTTCTTTCCATAGGGGTCCTGTCTATCACACCAAGTGAAATTTTTGGCACTGTACAGTATTTGCAAAGCTAGCATGTGGGAAAAGTGAGATGAGATGCTTGGGTCAATGACATTTTCTTTCAGTTCCCATTATCTATCCTTCATACTTCTTGGCAAAAGCTGAATTTATAAAAACATCAAAGTGCAAATGCTAAGTACAGAAAGGAATTAAAATAAGCCTTCAGGTATTTTAAAGTAGAAGAGTCCCTCTATACTTTTTCAGAGAACACTCATTC
>NW_009954705.1:275314-300439 GCF_000747805.2 Chaetura pelagica
CCTGCTTTTCAGGATTTTCTGTAACCTGTATTCTTTAGCCCTTACTTTTCTCCAGTTTTGTTTTCTCTCTGGTAGCCATTTTTGCTTCTGTAGATCTGTGCTAAGGTAAGAGTAAGGACAGGTTTCACTTTTTAAAAATTTGTTTTGCATTTAGCATATATACTGAGGCAGGGGGGTGTCAACTGAAGCTGTCAAAGAGGCAGGTGACCCTCTGAAAGCATCTCAAAAGAGGGGGATAAGGAGACTGTCAGCATGCCCTCCCCAAAACCTAAACACCCAGCCCACCAACTGCAAGAAGATCAAGCTGAAGAAGTATGGTCTCATGAATTCTTTCTAAAGCAGCACTTTTAAAACAAAATACAGGATCTACTGAATCAAAGCCAGCTGTCATAGGGCTTCATTTTCTCATGTTTCAAGAGAGGCATTGGAAAGTGATCCAGAAAGCAGAAGGATCTATTACAACTTTAGAATGTCAAGTGCATAGATAAGCTTTGTAAACCCCCTACTTTCCTAAAGCAATGAAAGACAGTTTTAAAAATAAAATGCAGAAGCCTTTTTGGAGTCTAAAACCCCTACAGTAATATATGTAAGTGTATTACTTTATACTGCTACATGCTATGCATTTCAGTGAGTTTGTCAGTTTTGTAAACAATACCAGAGCTAGTTCTACACATAGGCCAGGGGCAAGCTGCTCCTGCTGCTGAAGACAGGAAGGGAGGAAAAAAAAAAGATTAAGATCCAGGCACATTTTTCTCAACTATTACTTAAGAACAGCCTTTCATCCCAGAAAAGGCAAGTTCATTTTGCATCTTATTGCAAGTCTTTTAATCATTCTACATACACTGCTGTTTGACATGGAAAGAAAAACCCCGTGGCTTGAAACGTTCCCCATTAGGGCACAGGTAACAAGCCATTTCATGATTCATCCTGCCCTCTCATGGTCCTTTCTGCCAATTAATTGCAGTCACAATTTAAAAGCAGGTGCTAAAGCTGTTAGGTCGTACTCGGTACACAGGTACCCAAAAATGTCTCTCCGTGTATCACCATACTCAAAACCAGAAGTAATGAAAAGTCAAGTCTTAAGTTAACATGGCTGGAGGACTATATAATCCAATTTCTAGATGCTCTTGCAAGAACTTCTGCTCCATCTTCAATTTACACTCCTTGCTTTAGCCATAGAGAATGTTTATTTTTTCTGAACAGGCATCACAAAAGGCACATGGTTTGTTTCTGGAAAACTTAGCAGACCTACTTTTAATTCAGATTGAAATAAAAGCCTTACTTCCAGGGTCAAAAAAAACTTCAGAATGTGTAAAGTTTTGTTGTTTGTTTGGGTTTTTCAATTAAAACAAAGCACAACAATTTTCCTTCTTGTGGGTTGAATTCACAATACATTCAGGAAAACAAACACCAGTTTCCTTTTTCCTACAATTCTACCAACTAACCTGCCTGCTTCTGGCTACAAAGACCATCAGCTGCTCCTTTTACACTGAGGTTCTGCATCTCTCTCCTCAGGTTAAGAGGTCCAGTCAGCCAAGTCTGACAGAAAGCTCATCAGAAGCAGAGTATTTTGATTCCACAAAAAGGAAGGAGTTCCCTTAAAGAGGGACCATGCAGAAGTAGAAAAATGGGAGAAGATGGTCTGAGCAGATGAGTCTTCAACAAGGCATTTAGACAGTTTGTCCTGGTTTGAGCCAGGATGAAGCCAATTTTCCTTTTACTGATTGGGTTTTTTTGCCTTCAGTAAGTTTTCTTCTAACTAGTAGCAGAGTGTTACCGCTCAAACTGATAACAAACACTGGAATATTCCTGTTACTGCTGGAACTCCAAGGTCACACCTTTGCTCTGCCAGCTCAGACATTATGGGGAGATCTATGACCCCTCCGTAGGAGGCTGAGCTAGACAGACAGCAAAACTGGCCAGAGATATTCCATTCCATATATCTATGTAAGCTCAGGGGAAGGTCAGAGATCACAGAAGACAACTTCCTTCCTGCTTCTTCTTCCCTTCTCTTCTTCCATCCATGGCTGGAGTCCAGGGAGGACTCCATCCATCCATCATCATCGACCCCCAGGCTCAGAGCTCTCGTGACCCTCATCACTCTGTGCTTTCTCCAGCAGCTCCGACATTTTTTAGGGCTGTTTGCAGCTCAGGAGATGCTGTGGGAGTTGTTGGGATGGGGGAAGGCGAGAGGCTTTTGCAGATATCTGAACACATTTGTATATAACTGTATATATTTTCTTTTATCATTAGTGTTTACTTAAAGCTGTGTAGTTTAGTTTTTAATCCAGAAAAGACTCTCTCATTCTTTCTCCTTCCCTACCTGGGGAGGGAAAAGGAAGGGATCAAGAGTGTTGTTGTCGATCCCTAGTCAAGTTGTGACATAGTTGCTTGAAACAAATAACATACTCCAATCTACATACAATTAATGCAGTTAAGTTTTTTTTAACAAGTCTTCTTATCCCACTAGAATTATCTGAACAAGTTTTTAACTATACAGAAACACAGAAAGCGGCTTCTGCAAGTAAATTAACACAGTCTTCATGACTAGAACTCAGCAGTGAGACAGCCGAGTACATTATGCTGCATGGAAACTAGCAATCCAGTCTCTGGAGGCAGATCTTCTGTCCTTGGATTCACTGGGATCTCCTGGTTTCCGCTGAGCTAGAACACTAGGTCCCAAGATGCCAAAGCCACATACAAAAGACTTGAGTTTGAACTGAAAATCCTGTCAAGGTTGCTGTTAACTAAAGCATTATCTTACAGTTGTGTATGTGATTATCAGGAAACTATAACGATAATATATCACTCTTCTACCAAAGATGCCAAGTCTCAATCTAAGTATCAGCTTCTGACTATTAGAGATCTTTTCTCTGTCCTACAAATACCTCTCAAAGCAATCAGATATTCAAGTGATGTCAAATGCTGGTATTGAAGTTGAAACAGGCAAACTGGAAAAATACCTTCTGGGGAGATTCACGTACAAGTATATGATTCTTCTAGTTAATTTTTCCACATATCAGAGGAGCATGGCAACTACTTGTGATTTTTTTATCCAATTTTTAGATCACAAAAGCTGTTTATAGACAAGCTCACATTGCAGTTTACTCGACCATAGGTTTGGTTACAGCTGTTCCATGCAGCGATCAAGATGGCTTATTATGTTGAAATAAATCTCTCCGCTTGGTTTTCTTTTCTCTTTCTTCAAAGATGTTACTCCTATACCTATGCCTTTAAACCTAACTATACTTCTGATGGCACACTGCAGAATTCATCAGTTTGCAGCAGAACAGAATCAAACCTGTGGACCTAATTAGTTCCTTGTTCTGAGACTTTAGTTTGATCTGTGCAGCTTATGACCAGAAATCTCAGGAGTACATTTTGCAAAACCCATCCCTGTTTTAGCAATAATTGTTTATCTTTTTACCTCTAAAGGCAAGCGACAAAAAGAAAATTAGAAAACTCAACAACTTTCCTATTTGTCAACAACACCTCTTTCTGACAAGACTTACACCAAAATTGGCTCACTTACATCTAGTGAATCTTCGTTGACCAGGATGAGAGACATACTCTGTGAAATGAGTCTGCAAGAGTACCCTGTAAGAAAAAAAATAATAATTAAGATTTACTTTTGGAAAAAGATTTAATGTTTAGCTAAACCTTAAGCATCTACAGGTCAGGTTCCAGTTTATTGTTGGGTAGTTACTGCTATCAGGCAGACTACTGGAAAGATTTACATATAGGACACACTTCAACTTGACAATGTTACTAGCAACAGGGGCTGAATTTTATCTGCATTTCTCAATGAAACCAAAGAAAACACCATGTGAACTACACGCAGTAAATACAGGCTACAGTCCTACAGGAAAATTAAATATTTCTACATTGAAACTTTATTTTTTTAAATATACATAAAGGCTGACCAGCCTACAACATGTTACAGGAACAGATCTGAACATACAATGCCAAATTTCTGGAAGCAGATGCAGTGAATCCATTGGTGCTACCCAGTCCCTGTAGTCCATACTGGAGTTATATGAGCACTTTTTAATCCCCGGAGTTGAGTGTTGAATGTCCTGAGATTCATCAAAAGCTATACTTCGAGGACACAGAGCCCCCTCCTATAGGCATCAAATATTTATATTGGATTATTCTTAATGTAGGACTGGGGCATGAAAGAACAAGAATAAGTTACCATAGTCTGGAGCAGGACTTGAAAGGCAGTGTCCTACATTTGCCAGGACACCAAACATGAAAGCAAAAATTCTCAACACAGAAAAAAATCCTCTTATTTTTGTAATAAATAAAGCCAGTGACTGCAGTAGTACTCAGTGCCACTGAAGTGGTAGTTCCTCTGCAACACCACTGGCACTGACATGAGACAAAGTAATATCCAGGATATATATACTTGGCATTTACAGAAGAAAGTTTAATTCCAGCTCATATTAATGACAAAAGACAAATGTAAACTCCTATGAGACTGACATCATTACATTATCCTAAGAGCTCAGGCAAATTCTTGTGGGATTGGCACAGCCAGGTAGCTTCATAAAACAGCAGAAAATTAATTAATTTGAAGGAGAAGCCTTTTATTGCTGATCTAAGTTACACAGGAAAAGGAAATACAATTGAATAATTTTGCATTTCTACTATGCCTTTGCATAGAAGTGCATCACAGCAAGTTTAAGAAAATGCTGTCATAAAACAAGGTCTCAGTAAGCCTTTTACTCTTCTCAAATGGAGACAGGAAGCTACTGCAGAGTAAGAGTAATATCCCAGTGTTGAACCACTGCAAGGCTCAAAAGCAGAACAGCACAGTCAATGTAAAGACACTAAGCATCTTCCCCCGTGTCTCATAACAGCAAGACAACAAGTGAGGCATGAGTTTATTTTCTCTAAGATTCTTGGTTCCTTAGGAAGGGCATATTGGCTCATCAATTGCAATGCAAATCATTTCCTCAGGCTACAGAATTTTTTATAATTGGGCTACTTTTGTAGGTATAATCCAGCTTGCATGAATTACTTCTGTCATGAAAGCAAATCATGCAGGGGCTTTCAGGCATCAGGTTTGATTACCTGCAGAAGTTTTCGCTTCCATTTTCACAGCCCTGTGGAATATGAATAGCAGGTGCAACCTTGCAGGTATATTTTCATCTTATTTGTGTTAACGAGCCATGGTTTACTTTCAGCTTTACAGAACAAAACAGAATGACACTGAACTCATGCACACCTGTGCGGAGAGGATTAAATATATTCCAACAAAGTGCAATGTACAACATAAAAACTCCACAGATAGCCTCTGACCCTGCCCTGAATAAGTCTTAGGCAGTACTGCAGAACTGAGGGATGAAGGTTCAATAGGTAGATAACAAACAATGACTTGGGAAAAAAGTCAGTTCACCATTTTTAAAAGTTAGTCCCAGACTGAGGAATCCCCTTATTTTTACTGAGTAGAAGGACATTATTACAAGCTTAAGCACTTCCCTCCATGTTTGGGTTATTCCTTCCCCAGGGAATGGCACCAGCTTTATGCAGGAGGCTGTTAAAAATTCAGTAGAACTAATTGAGAAGGATTTTCTTGTAGCATTTGATTGGAATAGCAGCTGCAACATCAAGTTGTGATTTCTAAGTGCCTGCTCACTGTTTCATTTTACCTCTTTCAAAATGAACAAGATGCCGCTTGACAAGTGAAGGTGTGAATAAAAACAAACTGCGGAAAACGGTTGCTCTGCTGTGCATCTTGGAAGTCATGGAGTCAGAACTATTAATCCTGCAATTGAGGTATTTTTGTGTCCTGTCACCGCATTAAGCAGAAAGAACAAGACTGGAATAGAAGAATGTAAGTCACATGTAACAGTTTGTAGAGATCTAGATATTATGTACAACTTCAGGACTATGATGACGTTAATCTAGCACTAGCATAAAGCAGAGTAACTGGCAACTGTAAGATTAGAAGTGACATTTATAGTCATATTTTAAAGTTCTATAATAGTTATTGCTGGCAGTACTAACATAGCAAGCAAAAATATACTAAGATCAAGGCCTATTTTTGTCAATGCTTCTGAGCAGAATGAGATCAACTGCTGGTTCAGTGCCAGGTATAAAATGTCAGTCCACACCTGTAAATTGATATCTGACTCTAATTTAAAAGTCTGACTAAAAGTCCGTGAAGAAGATGAATCGGGTACTTTCGGGACTTATTTCCCTTCAAGTGTCCTGGGAGAAAGATTGCTTGAACCAGAGTTCAAGATCATAGCCCACAGGCACATTCATATTGCAGGCATAAAGAATCCAGCATCTGAGGAAAGAATTATTATCCGCTGCGTTCAGGGAGAGCACATACCATCCCCTGCTCACACTTCACACAGGGATACAGGAAAGCATGCTTGGCAGTGTCCAGTGTGACCAGTTCTGGGGCCTCTAACAGAAGAGGGACATGGACCTGTTGGAGTTAAGTCCAGAGGGCCATAAAGATGATTAGAGGGCTGAAGCAGCTTTCCTGTGAAGACAGACTGAGACAGTTGGGGTTGTTCAGCTGGGAAAAGATAAGGCTCTTGGAAGACCTTATAGTAGCCGCCTTGTACCTGAAGTGGGCCAGAAAAGCCGGGTAGGGACATTTTAACATGGGCATATGGTGACAGGACAAGGGGCAATGGTTTCAAACTGAAGGAGAGTAGACTTCCAATAGACATAAGGAAGTAATTCTTTACTGCAAGGGCAGCAAGACACTGCAACAGGTTGCCTAGCGGGGTGGTGGAGGCTCCATTCCTCAAAGTGTTCAAGGGCAGGCTGAATGGTGCTTTGAGCAACCTGATCTAGTGGGAGGTGTCCCTGACCACACAGAGGAGCTGAAACTAGATGATCTTTAGCCTTCCAACCCAAACCATTTTATGATGCTATGACTGTAAGGCAGTGCTTGCAGGTATGAATCCATACTTGATTCAAGTGCATGTAGCTCCACTGTAGGAATCAATTCCTTGTTTCAAGTGAGGGATGCAGGTCAGTAAATGTTACATTCCCATTCTGAGAAAAAAAAATGTTACTAAGAAAGGAAAGACATCACTTCTGATTGTTTGGGAGCCTGCTGAGCACCAGGACGGTGGCAAGTACAAGTATGCCATGTTGGGGATCTTTTGCATCAGTGAAAGACAAAGCCTTCAGCCTCCAGATTTTTTATTAGAAGAATGAAGAGAACTGTATTAAGCCTTCTCAAATTGTTTGCAGACACTGGCTAAGGATACTTTAGGCTGGTGAAAGCTGAACACCATGTCATGCTCAAACATGTTTCAGAACCCAGAACTCCTGTTACAGGCAGAGAGTTCAAACAGTTGATCAGTATTAAGGCTTATCAGGAACACCCTCCTCACCTGCAAACCTACTGGCTGGCACCATGGCTGAGTGGAAGGCATGCAACCATCCGACAGCAAGGTCAATCACTAGCCTTCAGAGAAGTCAAGAAAGCAGTCAAGTGACAGAGACACATGCAAATTCTGCAGACCAAATAATCAAGAGGAAGCTGGAAGAACAAAGTACCCCAGCTCCTTGGGGCCACTTCCAAGTGCACAAATGTCCCTCAATACCTATGCATACAGCAAGCAAGAGTCCATAAGCAAGACCTCCACACACGAGGAAGTGAAAATGCATTTTATTCCCCAGACAGTACACTTACACCTGAAGCATGAAGTGTACATGTGGATTGGGTTTTTAATTTAATGTTTATTACAACTTTAATAGAAAAACTGGAAGGGTGCCACGTTTGTCCTTTCAAGCCAACGTGAATATCAAGCTAAGTTTCAGAGTACTTGTATTCACGCTAGTGGCTGCCAGTTAATGTTACAACTTATTTCATGTATTTATGCCAAAAATTGTAGGTACTTTTTAATTTGTTGAAAAATGATGCTTTCTTCAAGTTGACTGCTTTTAAAGAAAGCAAAATCTGCAGATAGTGATTCAAACCAGGTAACTAGCATTTGTATCAACTGTCTGCCTAAGCCATCCACCTTATTTCTACAACTGTAGGTACCAACCTTGATATACAAAGATAAATGAAATTTTATTCATTTTTGATACGTAAACAAAAATTCTCATCAGTAAAGCAGGCTAAAATCTGAAATTCCACTAAACTAGCCAAAGCAAAAATTTTAATAAACAAGCAAAACCAGCAAATAACCCAAGTTTTGCTAAATGTAATTCAACTTCAGCAACAGCACATCAGGTGCAAGACTGGCACAACAGCACAAGTTCTACAAAGCACAACATCTAGTTGTGACAGGACTGAAATTAGAGTTCATTTCCAGTTCAGCCCAGCCTTATAGTAAAAACTTTGTATTTGACGAATTACAGTTAGAGTTGGGTATACAGACTGATTTTATCAGATATTTTAATGGCCTAAAAGGAAACCATGCTTAAGGGCTACTTCTAATAACAAAACTAAACTTCCAGTGCTAAAAACTCCAGTTTTATGCTACAAAATAGGTAGTCAAAGAAATACCTACATCTTAAGTAGCTTATCATCCTATTATATCAGTACCCAAGAACACTAACTTTTACTTTTTGTTCACATCATTGTAAGATGTTTTTTGCATTACAAAGAGTGTGGTTTGTAAGTTAAGATGCAAACAAACTTGAGACAAGGATATCCATATTGTGCCTTGATAAAACAACCCTTATTAAACTCTATTAGTACACTTAACAACAGCAACACACTTCCACAATCACAACATACTCGGCTAACAGATGTGCCATGAGGTGACAGCAGGAAGTTACTCAAGCATCCACTTACTTTCACAGACAATGTTAGCAAAAAAATTGTAAGCTATATGCTTTGTACTACCATATGTCCCATCATATTCCAAACTCTACTGAAGTCTAGAAAAGGCAGTCAGTAAGAAAAAAAACTGTAAAAGAGTTT
Source organism: Chaetura pelagica (assembly GCF_000747805.2). Classification (NCBI taxonomy): domain Eukaryota; kingdom Metazoa; phylum Chordata; class Aves; order Apodiformes; family Apodidae; genus Chaetura; species Chaetura pelagica. Next base: position 284,226 of record NW_009954705.1, read on the forward strand.
GATATAATGCACACTATAACTAAAACATCACAGTCTGGTTGAACTCTCCAGTTTCCATCAGAATGTAGTTACCTAATATTCACTCCATACAAGAATTGAAATTAAGCAAGAAGTGCCTTTTTTTGCCCTAAAAAGAAGCTGAATAGAGCCTGACAATCAGAGCAAAGACTCTACTCTGAACTTCTCCCTTCTCCAAAGCGAAAGCTACCATATGCCTATCTGCTACCAAGGAATAATTCCATTAAAAAAAACAAACAGTTTCAATTAGTTTAAAACTGCACACAGCACATCTTGTATGTAACCTGCCACGCATCAGACAAATTCAACGTAACCAGAAAGACAGATACCTATATTGAGAGCTGTTTCCTGTTTGTCCCCTGTTAGAATCCATATCTTAATTTCTGCCTTCATTAGTGTGGCTATTGTTTCTGGAACACCTGCTTGCAGGCGGTCTTCAATGGCTGTAGCTCCAAGAAGCAGTAAATCCTGGAAAAAAGAATTTGAGGGATTGTTGTCTTAAGATAAACCTCTGCTTGGAACACAGTCAAAAAGGAATTAAAGACAGTATGTTGTGCATCATTACTAATACAGCATTTTGACAAGCAATATACACTACAGTTAAGTTTCTGGTGTGGCTATTCTACTTCCTCTACATACAATTCACATTTCAAGAGGTAGAGAATGGAACTGTTTATGATCAGAAAGATGGCAATGTTTCAAATGCAATTCATTGAAGTTGCATAACTCCAAAGCTACCCTACAGATGAACATATATACTAGAGTATTCACTAATCACAACAGCAACATGATGAGTGGTCACAGTTTATGTATTTCTTAAGCTCACAAAACAAAAGTCACCTGGCATCACATCATTTAAATTAAATTCCCTCATAAAATGTACATACGGACTGGATACAATCACTCAAAGCAAAATTTCTTGCAATTATTTATGGATATAATCACTACATTTATGTAATACAAGTGGTATGAACATTAATCAATCCAAGTATCCCTAGTCCACATACAGATGTTTGCCAGAAAATCTGGTCTCAAAACAAACTTAATAGTAAAAAGCTAGCCATATTCTTCTGCAATTCTAAAGTAACTGCTTGAAGAGATTTGGCCATGTTACAAATAAAGTTAGGCAGACAAAAATACCTACAAAATAAACCTTATGAAAAGGCACAATCTACTCAGCAGATTTTAAGTTTAAAAACACTAACGATTGCCTAGACGTGTGAAGATCTTCAATTTAAAACACATTGATACAAATTTACTTTAGTTATATAGAATAATTTCAGAAATTGCACATCAAGAGTAACAGCTTCTATTCTTTGTAGGAGCTATAATTATTCAAAACAAGTGCAAACAGAGGAATTTAAGAGTAGCAATTAGAAGAGCTGAGTTTTTTTCAGCCTGAACACAAGGCTCCAGTGGGATATTACTGTACTCTTTCAATATATATAAGGGGCTTCCAAGAAGGATGGAGAAAGACTGTTTATCAAGGCCTGTAGTGGTAGGATAAGGGAAAACATTTTTAAACTGAAAAAGGGTATACTTAGGTTGGACATAGAAAAATAACTTTTTTCAGGGTGGTAAGACACTGGAATAGGTTGCTCAGAGATGCTATGGACGTCCCATCTCTGGATGCGTACAAGGCCAGGCCAGATGTAGCTTTTAGCAGCTTGAACTAATAATGAAAGATGTCCCTACCCACATCCTAGAGGATCTTTAAAGGTCCCTTCTAACCCAAACCCTTCAATGATTCTATGAAGAGGCCATTAGAGCAGCTTCTGCCTGTATGGATCTACATATGCATAAAGAGAAGGTGAAGTTGTTATTCCCACAGGTAGGGAGGCTGAGCATTAGGCTCAGGTCTTGATAAGACTTAAGTCTTGTTATGATATATTTAGCAGGTAAAGGTAGTAGAATCAACTCATTTAAGTAATCTACTTTCATAATAAAAAATATCCTCCTGATGAAATATAAGCTAACAACATTTGAAGGTTACAAATGCAATCCAAGTGTGCAAAGCAGACTGACACCCTAGAGGAAAGGGACACCATCCAGAGGGAGCCTGACAGGCTGGAGAGGTGGGCTAGTGCCAACCTCATGAAGTTCAACAAGGCCAAGCGCAAGGTTCTGCACCTGGGTTGGCACAACCCCAGGCATAAATACAGGCTGGGGAAAAACAGCTAGAGAGGAGTCCTGAGGAAAAGAATTTGGGGGTAGTAGTAGATAAGAAGTATGATAACACAGCACAGGAAGCAGAAAGCTGGAAGGAGCTTGGAGCTAATACAGAATTTAGGATTAGAAAAGCACACTGCTACTGACCAACACAAAAGATTACTTCAGGCATTTGTTTAAAAAGCAAGACCAAATCTTTCAGCTATTAGAGTTCCTGGAGTTCTGTTACTCTATAGAAGAAAGTTAGCGCCCATCCTAGACTCAACCTCCTTCCCTCTTCTGCCCCAACTAACTTAAATAACCAACAGCACTCCAGAAATTAACCTGTATTGTTAATACTAGTACTAATTTTAAAAAGAAGCTGAAGTCTAAAGAGAGTTTTAAAGAAGTCACTAAATAAAATGAGAGCGAAATAATTGGAGTGGTAGGAAAAAGCATGAAAAAGTGTAGATGAGAAGTGTGACTACCACCATTTCAGAAAGCGGTAGGACCAGCAAGTACCAAAGAAACACTGGCCCCTAGTGTTGATGTTCTAACACTTCATTCGGTATTGAATGAGAAAGTTTCAAACTGGTTCTCCAATATCTACTTTTCTATTCCATAATTACAAGTTCCACATCTTGCATGGAGAGCAGTTTTTCAGCTGTTTTCAGTCCATGCAAATTCAGGTCTTGGTGAGAACTTCGTTTTGCCTATGTCTACAACATTCTTGAGAAAACCTAAACTGTAAGTGCTATGTGAATAGGAACAAATTTCTCCTCATACACTAGTACATGGAAACTTGATACAACGCAACGATTTTATACATTATATTTACATTAGTTTACACAATATAACAAGATAAAAATAATGTGATAAAATAGGTTATAAGTAGCAATGACCTCTTACAGTTAGCCTCCCATTTGCAAACTAAAATTTGAAATGTCAGAACACACTGCCAACTAAGAATGCCTTTTCAATGTTCCATGAATTAAATTAACAGTTTGGTTTACTGTATGAAGCCCAAATTCCACGGGAAATTACACATGTAAGGGCATCTGTATCTGCTAATCTAAGAAGTACGCATCTTACCTTTTCAATGATTTCATAGCATTCCTCTAGCTTCTGAGTTCTGTCTTTCAGAACTGTACTGCTTTCATTGTAGACATTCAACCACTCTCTGTAAGAGTTTTCTGATAGGTCTGCATAAGCAATGCACAAAGTCCTCAGACCTACAAAACAGAAGACAACCATTACACACAGTAAAATTACACTGACAATCAGCAAATTATTAATGCCCTAATGAATGCTAAATTCTAACCCTCTCACTGAAGCCAACAGAAGCTTTAAATGCACGCTTAAATTCTGAATTCCAGAAAAGCTCCCTGTACATTTTTTTTAAGCATTTGGGTTTTCATAACAGGAAAAAAAAGAACCTGGCTCATTTAGGTCATTAATATTGGTGTGAATCAAGGGAGACTAATGGCTTTACCCTGAGTTTCATTATTGCAGTCTAGCCTTACCAGAGCAGCAAAAGGGTCACCTTCAATCTTTTTAGGTCTAATAGGAAAGCAAGCTTGGCTGTCATGGATTTTTAAGAAGATCAAATTAAACAAAGAACTGGCTATGTATTGTGATTGGATATATTACTTAGTCAAACGCTGCACAACTGACACTTCCTTTTAGACCAACTGTTTTCTCCTTCAGTGTATGCACATAATTCACACTAATAATGGGAGTTACACATGCACAAAGGAGTAGAGAACAGGGCCTATAAACTATGAAAACAATTTTATTAGATCACTGACAAAAATTAACATACAGAAGTAATGACTTTTTTTATGGCATAAGTAAAAAGGAGTGTGTGCCATAAAATACAAGAGTTTAGTTACTGATAATGCAGGAGTCCGCTAAAAAATTAAAAAGCTGTACAAATAATGCTTTCTGATTTAGGGTTCATTGTTTTACTATAATATGAGTATTATCTTCTTCTGCAGAAGAGGGAACAAAGCCAAGTACTGTGAATGGAGGTGCTACATCAGTCCTAACCGCCATTAGAGACCATTTCAAACTGTTTCTAATGGCTTAGTCGTCCAGGCTTCTCAGCACATTCAGACTACCATTCTGCCTCATAAAGCCAAAGACTTTACCATTTGACTACACAAGAAAAAGCACCTCTAACTACAAAGTAACCAAGGTGTTTGGGGCGCTAGAACTCATGCCCTGTCCCTTTATCATGGCCACACAGTACCCCACCTTTTCCTTCCAAACTCCACTTCTCTACTCAAAAGCACACAGGAGTAGGGCATAAACTGCCTTAGGCTTAAGACTAGCCTAGAGTTACTAATGCTGATTACACACCACTTACTTTATCTTCATAAATATTTGGCACTGCAAACCTTAGACAATGCAGAATATGCTGCAAGTAATTTAATCAATGGAATTCTCATGGCATGCTACTTCTCTTACCTTCTGTTGCGAAGTATTCAAGATGGCACAGTGTTTGCTCCATGTACTGGGAATCTTTTGAAAGCCTCTCAAAAATTACATTATCCTATTAAAACCAAAATCATTACAACAGAGTAAGTCTACATAAGAAGTTCTGATTTTCTTATTTACAAGATCAAGTGAAGTAACTTGAGTGGACTTGCTAATATCAGAACTCAAGACCATATTTACAAGTAACACAGTTTGGTTTCAGTAAGTAATCTGGGTTGTGCCCAGTGGCAGAAACACTACATCCACTTCAAGTAAAGGAGACAGGAGCACTTTCTTCCTCCATCCCTTCTTTCCATAAAGGGGTCTCCATTACGGGGTAGTACAGAACATTTCCAAATTAATAAGCAGATATATTGATTTTCACATCGTAGAAGTCTCTAGTCTTACTCAGTACACAAGCTTTTTGCAACCCTTTCCAGAAAAGATTCCTATTGATGTTACCAAACAGAAGGCAGAAACACTGAACAGGTTCTACCACAAAATTCTCTGTGAAATAACTTTCGTCCTGCAGTGACTTCCTTCATCTAAATCAAAGGGCAATTGAAAAGGCACAGATAACAGCTAAAATCAAAAGGCAGCACCATCACCTATGTATCTAGAGTTGGTGGATTTTATTCTGCAACTATCACTTGCTACACACATGTAAAATACACAGACCCTGTTTTTGCTCAAATATGTACTCTTAAGTAAAATAAACATGCCTACATCTATTACTGACTAGAGACAGGCATACAAAACAGGTAATTTATAATGAATGCAACAGCATGGGAAAATATTCTAACACGGAAGAGTTCATATAGAATAGGATATTAACTTAGTTTAATGAGTGGTGGATGCAGTAGAACATACAAGACAAAACACTATTACTGCAACTACTACAACCCTTTTGCTCTTTTAAAAGTCCGAATCTGCTCACATGGAGGATGGCATGAAATTTCTTTACTATAAACTCTCCTGTTCACCATCCCTTCCAGTACTGCACTTCAATAAACTGTGCATACAAGCATGGTATAAGCAGTGACTGAAGATCAACAGTTGAAGACCTGACCAGTCCTACCGCCACACCAGCATGAAGCTGGCACACCTTTACCAAATCAAGGGAGTTAAACTGAAGCAACAGAGAAGTGCACCCAGACCTGTATTTCAGGACAAATTCAGCTAAACCACATTCTTACAGAAGCCAGAATATAGTTCTCCCAGTTGCAAAAAGTCACCTCCATAGTTTTCCATTGAAATTAGAACCAGTCTCTGACTGTGGCCCATGCTTCTTTTGCAGCCTTTGTACTTTAAGTTATTACTCTTGTCAGTGAAAACTGAAGCACAACATGGTGCAAGTCATGATGACAAATAGCACATACAGAGATGCAACAGAGCCAGCTCAAGAGCCAACCACTTGAGAATGAATTTTAGTACAATAGACTGAGACAACAGCATTTGGTCTAGCTCCTGAACTGCTGCTGCACAGCTGGGTGAAATCCTGCCTTTGTGTAAGTCAAGAGCACTGCTCCCATTTGTTTCAGGATTTCAACAGGGCAGTAGAAAACCTAGCAGTCCTCCTGCCTGCAAAGAGTCAGAAGAATGACAGATCTCTTCCATCACTTGGCCCTACACAGAAAGTCAACAGGTATTACGTATGAGACATGAAATGCCAGCATAAGTCACAGCTGTTGAAACAGTAACTGGTAGTGTTAGATCTCCATTAGGTACCATAATTACTTACAGCCCCTTTGCAGTAGAGACGCAGCTGTCCTGCTGGAGTTCGAACAATCACTGACATTCTCTTCCTGTTGCTATTGAAAGAAAAATACTCATCACTATGACTAATGAAAGAGAGTCCTGCTCTAGCCAGTGAATTTCTTTCAGATGTGTTTAGTGCATCTGAGAGCAGGTAAGATATAACAGTAGTTAACTTAAAATCCCACAATCCTTGACAGTGAGGAGAAATACTAAACTGCCCATTTCCAGCTTCAGCCCTACAGCTCCCATTGCTGAGCACTCAACCAGAACAGACTTGCACCCAAATGTTAGCAAGATGGTAAAAATATCTCCTTGAACGAAGGGCAATCACATTTATTCACAACTTTTCCTTATTCCTCAAAGCAAAATTGTATTGAAGCCTCAGGCTAGAAATAGAATCATTATGGTTGAATATGTATTTATTATAGGTATTATAGACATTGAAATAACAGCCCACTGACAAGGGCAGTTACTTAACATCTTAACTCAAAATAACACAGAAATGCCATAGAAAGGAATTATGGTATAGACCAGCTCTTTTCTTCCCTATGGGTTCTTTATATTGGTCTAGTAAGATCTACATAGTTGGGATTATGTAGAACAAAGTAAAATGCTCTGAGCAGGGCTGCATATCAAAACAGTCAAGTTTGGGGCATATTTTTAAAATAAAGGTAAACAATAGCATACTGTACATAAATGTTTAACAAAGGAAGGTAGGCAAGAATATATTACTTTTTTTTAAAGATCAATCTTGGCATTGCACTTATCTCTCCTTAAAAGGGCCACTGGAAATGTGCACCTTGTAAGAGGATGCAAGCAAGTGAAATTTCATCAGGAGAACCTTAAGAAGGTGGTTCCATATTAAAAATGTTATTTGTAACTATAATTATTTTCCTTAACAAAAGGAGAACTTGGAAGCATCCTCCTCCCTCATTCCTTTCTTGACAATATGATCAGTGTGCAGCAACCTTTCTCCTTCTCCTCTGAAGTTGCTCTGGGAGATCTAGCTCCTTTTCAGGGTCCAAAAGCTATGGGTAAGAAATTAAGCTCTTGGAATGTATGACCAGACAAAATAATCCTTTCTGAGACTTTCTAAAGAAAGTCTGGAAGGAGAGAATCAGCTGTTCCCAGAAAATCTGCAGCAAGCTAATGACACTAGGAAACCTTCTTGTGCTTTTTGAAATCTAATTATAGGGGCTCCCTTGCTGGTCAAGTGGGAAGTTGCTACACACAGTAAAGAGGTAAGATAGCTTGTTTTCTGCTGCATGCAGACTATAGCTACTATGGACACCAAGGTAATGGTCAACTTGTTAGAAACCCTAAAAGGTACCCTTCTAGCACCTTTTTAAATACTCCCACAAGTAGCCTAAGTAGTTACGTTTGGAACGAAAAGGGGAAAGTAGCCAATAATCTTCAAAGCAAGCTGGGACACAAGCAAAGCTGCCTACCCAACTTTACCCTGACTTCAGTTTTACATACTCCTTTAGAGCAGAACAAGCCAACCTAAAGAGGGCAAAAAACAATGACTTCAAGGGTTGAAGCCACAGAAAGAGTCAAAAAACAAGCAGGAAATCCTGCTGACTAGCACCATCCAAACTGACAAAACTTTATCAACTGACAAAGACCAAGCATCTTTTATCATCTCCAGTCATTTAAGGGCCCAATTCATCACATAAAGCTTCTTGCTACCCATGCTAACAAGTTCAGAGTGCTTGCAAGGTTTAGTTTTTCATAGTTAGAGTGATTCTTCAGAAGGGCCATCAACTGGCAACCTCCAGTTGTAGATTCCACCTACTTAAAACCAAGTAATTTACAGAAGCACTAAAAAAAGTGCAATCACAACCTCAAACCATGTCCTTCAAATAGACAAGTGACTTATCAGAAAACCAATAGAATTACGCTTTCAGGGCAGTAATTTCTCAATAAGCTAACAGAGCTGGAGTGGCAATAGAGCTTCATGCTTACTTGCCAAAAGCCACCAGTTTGTAAGAAGCTCTGTTATAGCCCTATATTGGGAACAAGAAGATGAAGGCGCAGAAAAGAAAATAAGGAAGTTCAGCTTTTGTACTGCATCAGCTGAATCTTTTTAGTCTCCATAATATATTAACAAACATGGTTTTCTTGTTACCCTGCATTCAGGATATCAGAGAAAAACTTACCTGGAAAACTCCAGCACATTAAGAATTTCAAACGTTTTTTCTTTTCCCAGCTACAAAAAAAAAGCATGTACTATTATAGGTATACTTTGCAGTACATTCACCCACGTGTAAACATGCAAGTTGGTTAAACATCTTTGGTTACACAGCCCAGGGTAAATAAATGTGCTAATAGCTCCCTCTTCTGGTAAAAGGGATACAGAGCGCTATTTAATGAAGGCATTCTAATAACTTCAAAGTCTAACATCGTTTCCTCCATTTACTATCTTTACTTTCTTTTAAGGAACTAATACATTATTCTAGAAGTACAAGCATGCTCTAAAAGTTAAACTGCATATTTACTTCCTAATAGCTGACAACTAAGAGGCGTATTACAGACTGTGAGGATTATTCCAAGTTAAAATAAACACTGTCCAGATTTGGTATGACAATAACCTTTGCTGAACTACCTTAATATTTCTTTTTACCTGAATTTACAATCAGATTATATTTTTTGTGGCAAAAAAATTGTTAATTGAGGAGTTATTCCTGTTATCATGAACAACTGTTTGCTGGGGTTGAGTGTGAGGAGCCTGAGGAGTGCAGAGGACTTAGAAATGCCTTCTTTGCCATTCCTAATGTATAACAGATAGTCGGGGCAATGGGAGTTACTTGAGTCTCAGAACTCCAATAGTATATGTAGCATGTGGTTAAAGAAAGGGCTGTAGCAAAATCTAATCACAGTACAGAGTTGTGTCCTATGAGGTACATACCAATTAGCAGTATCCCCAAGGACAAAAGATATTTCCAACCCACGTTGCACGTACTACCACAAATGCAAGGCAATGAGGAGAGACAAGAACCTCTGGGAGCAACAGCTTTTCTTGTTAGCTATAGACTGAGCATGCTCCCAGCTTGGCCTGTATGAGGAGCATAAAACTAGGTTAGCTGCCCCTGGATCTTCCTGAAGAGGATAGAAGAACCTAGATGTTTCTAGATCACACTACTACTCATCCTAAACTCTTCCTCTTAAACTAAGCAGCAGTTTTATGAGTAGTTCTAAAAAGTTTATGCCAAGTCCCAGAAAGATGTTTGAAGTGCTTAGCTTGGCAGTGTACCAATAAGCTTGAAAGCAAACACTGAGAAGGAAGGACAAAAATACATCACTTATTCTTACTAAGTACGTTACTATGTATTTCAGAGATGAAGTTCTCATACTACTTGCACCTGTTTAATCTAGAGCCATTTTCACTCAGACTGCAACTTAAGTCAGAATATGGCCCCATGAGTTCAAGACTGCCAGTGTCAACACTAACCCGTTAACTACACACCCCTGCACAGAGCTTGCTAGGCTTCTTCTACTCAAGATCTGATGCAGAAGAAAAATTCCATTTTAATACAAGAAATCAAACATTTTTAAGTACAGTAATGATTAAACTTAATAGCTATAAATTCTCCCAGACACATCTGTGCTAGCCACACAAGGGATATTATCTTCAGGCACAACTGCTGTCATTTCCCATAAAAGTCTTACCAGGAGCAGCTGAGGGAGCTGGGACTGTTTAGCTGGGAAAGGCAACAGCTGAAGAGAAACCTTACCACTCTCTACAACTACCTGAAAGGAGGCTGTAGCAAGGTGGGTGTTGGTCTCTTCTCCCAAATAAGAAGTGACAGAACAAGAAGAAACAGCCACAGGTTGCACCAGTGGAGGTGGGCAGATTGCATATTAAGAAAAATTTATTCACTGAAAGGTCTGTCAGGCACTGGAAGTACCTAGGGAAGTGTTGGAGTCACCATCCCTGGAGGTATTTAGAAGCCATGTAGATGTGGTACTTAAGGATATGGTTCAGTGGGGGACTTGACAGTATTAGGTTAAGGGTAGGATTTGAAAAGCTTGAAGGTCTTTTTCAACCAGAACTATTTTTCTATTCTGGCCTATGAAATTTACCAGTAAAACCTGCAACTTCCTATTGCCTGTGCCACACAGAAGGTCACAGGACTTAAAAAATAAAGTTTTCCCAGTATGAAAAAGCCTTTTGCATGTAGCATCCTAAAGGCAATCTCACAAGAACCACACAGGAGACATGGAGACATTCACACTCTGCATGAGCTTGGCAGTCCGCGCCATGCACATCTACTACTTACCGCATCAATGATAACTGAGTGTGGAGTCCGTGCTGTGAAGACATAACCAAGTTTTTTTGCTCCTTTCACTAATGCCCCTTCATCTGCCAATACAAGAAAAGCTTAAATGTAGTCTGGTATGTAGAAGAGGCCAGCAAAACACATATTTAGATATGCCACACTGCTGAAACACAGAAGCCCCCTCTTTCCCACATACTCTCACATCCTTAGGGCTGCTAGAGTAGCTCTGCACACTTCTATGCAATAATATTCACATTTGAGAACTACATACCAATTACACAAACTTCATACTCAATCTGTATAAAACATCCTGTAACTACTGAAGTATTAAACCCTATGGTTGTGGAGGACTCATACATGAAAAAGAAGAAATAACTGTTCTGAAAACAAGATCAAAGCTGTGTTATTCTCAATTTCTACAATATTAATTTAAACCATTTCCTGCCATAAAGGCACTAAGTTCAGGTGTTATAGAAATAGTAACTATCTTCTGGAGACTAAACTGGGCAGTGCATTAAGAGCTTAAATAACCAAGCTGAAATCAAAGCCAACACCCCTGTCCCTAGTATGTAGTTACACAGCCTCATTAAAGAGCAAGTGGCATTAAGAACAACCACTGCAGAAGTGCATTTAGTGCTCAGCTCAAGCAACCCTAATGTCTCTACAGCTCCCTCAAGTCTCCTCTTATCAACACTGTTCATCAAGTTCATCAACACTGAGACCAGAGCTGCCTTACATGGACTTCTCACCTAACTCTCCAGACTTTCCATTGAGACAAACAGAAATGCTGCTGCTTTATGACTTAAAACATCACTACCACAATTCTAAAAACATCCTCAGAACAAATTTAATAGGGAGCAGGGATAGCCTACTGTTCTGCATTTTGGACCTGCCTGTTTTGGTACCACTGCACTGCCTGAAAGAAGAAATGGCTGAAGGGGAGGCCCAAATACATCTGAAATTCTGCTTTTTGTTGTATAAATGTATCGTATCTGTGTAAAGCAACATGGGAAGCTTCTAGATCAAGAAAAAGTTTGTATTTTTGCCAAATGCAGCAAGTAACCGTTCTTGCATTAAAAAACAAACAAATAAAAAACCCTAACAGTATTTCCATAGGCCAGGTCTATGTAGGAAGACAAGTCACTGAAAGCTTTACTTTTGTTTTTCACCCCTTCAGAAAGAGGCTAGAGTCGACAGTCTCACAACAGCAGAAGAGACCATAAGCCTTGCCTAGCTCTACAGAAACATCATGGATTTGAAAGTTTTGTATGAAGCATTCAAAGGCAGTTGTGAGCTAGTGGCAGAAGATGACAGATCTACTGCTAGCATCATGGAGGACATCCTGCTTTTAAATTCAATGACTTTTAAAAAAATTTCTGGACTTGCCTTTCATCCCCATCCATCCACTTCTACCCCCTCACTCCTTCCCTCCCCAGAAATACAAGAACAACCAACCTGGAGAAGAGGCCTGGTAAATTATTGTATTTCCTTGTCTCTCAGGAACAACAGTATGACATACGGCCAGCAGAGTGAGGAACTCCTTTATGTGCACAGCTGTGGGCTAGACAGGACATGAGGAGAGTCAGGTTTAGTATTACACACACACACACACAGAGAGGCAGCTTTTCACTAACCTGAGGGGACCTCTTACGTACCACAGACAAAAAACCACCACAACTCTGTTCTCTATTTATAGTAGTTGTCTTGGTCACAGAACATCAATACAGCAGAGTTAAGGGCCAGCAGTAACAAACTAATGTGCTAATGATCAAGACCCAAGTTAAGCTACAGAGAGCTGGGAAGCCAGAATATTCACCCACCTTCAAATATAAAAGCATTAGTTTTGTAGAACCCAAAACTTCATATAGGCAAAGATGACTGGCACAAGACACTGATGATAATAGGAAATACAACTTTGGTAGCTTTCACTACACTCTTAGTGATGAGCATCCAGAACTTTCAGCAGTTGATTAGTCAGGAGAAGGCAACATCATGTGCTCTTCCACTGGCATACATTATCCAGTCAAGCAGAAATTTGATGGTCCCTACACATTCAGCATCATGAGAACACACAATACAACCACTGCTCACAAACTGCCATCCCAAAGGGCTAAAAGAGACACCGGGTCTACAACTCAGTGAAGACGCTACAGCACTTAAATCACAGGCCTGTGATCAGCAAATTCTGGTGACTGTAGGTATACTGACTTGAAACAGTGCCCCATCCCATTCTTTCCACCTTTGCCCTTGGCACAGCATTTCCCATCTCACAGCAGTCAAGAATGATACTCAGCTGCCCATCTCCCAAACTTCTTTAACAACTTCATCCACAGTTCACAAAGAACTTGAAGATACTTGGCTGAAACAGCCCAAGTGAACATACTCCCCTTCCACTCCACTATCTCTGTAGCATCCACAGTTGGTAGCATCAAAATCTTAAGTCACAGCAGCTGTTTACTCAGCAACTGAGTCAGACAAACTTAGCCATTCTACCTTTGCAGAAAGCCTTAGCTGACCTTGTGAACTCAGATATTTTTTTTTGCATATGGAAATACCATCTAGTTTCCAAAGTTTTCATTAGCATAGAATACTTTATATGTACTCTGCCTTAACAGAGCCACTACAAAATAAAAAGCATTTCAAGAGTGCAAGGTCAGGCCAAAACCCCACTACTGTATTAGTAAATTCAAGGTCAGACAGAATATTCTAGTAAAACAGGATCCAATTCTTTCCAACACAGAATTAAAAGATGCTTCTACACAATTTATTCGGCATGTTTCACAACACAAAAAGGTTACAATGTTCAAATGAAACTTTTTCCTGTGAGAGCTACATGATTCCAAAAATCCTCTTACATGAGACTTGTATTGATGTATTTTTCTAGAAATATATGCAGTATTACTACCTGAAGTGCACGACACAAACGTTTTATAAAACCCTTTAATTACACAGAACTACCGAGGCATTAAAGACCCCTTCATTTCCCACTTAGAGGGGCACTGAAAACGCAATTTCTCACAATTAAGCCAGCAGCATCCACAACTGCCTATCAGCCATGTTAATGCTTCCCTTCCCAAGCTAAACTGTGTGACAAAAACAAAATTTTGGTCCATCTCAGGTCCTATGTCAGGGACAATACCAAGAAGAGGCAAAAACTGTTGAGTTTGTTTGGGTTTTTTCAAGATGGTGCACATAGCCTATATACTTGTAGGACAGAAAGACACATTGACAACACCACGGTTTAATTAGTAGGAAGTAAGTTACTATGAAACTACAAAACAATGTCAACCAGCAAGCATATTAAAACATGTAAACAAAAATAAAGCTTATCAGAAAGAAGCATAATAAAGAGACTGCAGATCCACTACTTACATTGTTTACTTAATGTGTTTTGACATTAATATTTTCAAAATAACTGTTTCACACAGGACCTTTATCTTTGCACACCAAAACTCCCGAACTGTATGCTCACATACCACTAACATAACAAGTTGTAGCTTTTGACATGCTGGAGAGCAGATGCTGTGTTCAAGAAAATCAATAGATAGAATATAACCAGAGAGTGGTGTGTGAAATGTTAAGTCCACAGCAAATTACTGGTCAAGAGGTTACTGCTGCTCTATTTCCAGTGAAAGTAATTAATGTTTTAACTCCATCTCAAAATGCACAGCCTGCCAGATTCTCACTTCAGCATCCACTGCTCCAGACCTTTTATGTCCTTCCTACACATGTACCACCTAGTCCCATACCCTTTCATAACATGTGTTCTACCAGCTGGAAACAACCTGTCTCTGGTCATGCAATAGATTTTAATCCTTCCTACAGATAAAGTTCTGCTTTCAAGACAGCAATGTAATTTGTTGCTGTCTTGCTATTTTCACAGCTCACAATGGATTACATGGCAATCTTCCAATTCTATAGCAGGAGATCACCAGACAGAGGCAAAGTTTATCATGTCAGCTCCTCCACATAGCTGTCATTTGTTTCCTTTCTATATTGTTTCAGCACTGACAATATTTATTGTCAGTGCTGGAATGCATCAGGACAGAGAACTCAAATTCCTACTTCAGAGCTGTGAACAGAAAATTAATGGCTTCTGTGGCAAAACAGACCAAGCTTAACCACAGCATGAAACAAGTCCCACGGGCTACCTGATTCTACTTTACTACTTATTTTCCTCTGTTAAATAAAGTTTCTGCCATTTTCGTACTCAAATTCTTACTGATGGCATCCAAGACATTCCTTGCCTTCTCATTTGTCAAGTTCAGCTCTGTTTCTTCCCACCCCATTTTTCCCTTCTCTATTTATCTGTAGCAAAAACAAACGTTTGCATATTTTAGTCTCTTGTTCATCTTTCCACAGGTAGCTCTCATTCTAAGTGCCTTCCCCATATCTTTCTGTGTCCCAACAGCTCTAAAGCTATTGCTTCTTTCTTAATGTTTTTGCAAAGATCCATGGAACACATGGTGTAAAACCAGCTATCCCAGGCAATATACACAACTGATTAAACTTACTTTGCACTCTGCCCCTATAAGCAGAGAGCTACAGACACATTGAGGCATAGTCTCTTATTTCTGAAAGCAGTTTCTGGATTATCTACGAAATATTATCTACCCCAAAAGCAAAACTCCCTCTAGAGGAGGCACAGCATTATCTGTTATCAAGCAAGGCACTGACCACTGGTCAGGAAGCTGTATGACAAGCTTTCACCCCTTCATGTTCTCCCTTGTTAAGAGGAGTTGAAACTTTTCTAAACTCCTGAGTTGAAACCTGGTCTTTTGGTTAGCAAACTGCACTCTGCAGAGCTACAGATCTGCACATTTCTCACACGTGTCCTTATCTGGGCCTCCTCACTCCGAAGACAGAAAATGCATTATTCTAGCCAGATGTTCACAGCCTGATAAAGTTACAAGGAAGCTGCATGTGAAGTTAAAGATATTTATTCACCTCTCCTTTTTATTATAGCAGTATCAGATGCATGCTTCCATTTACAGTACATGCAGATGAGCAGAAGTGAGAGCCTTTTGAGCATGTGGCCTAGAAATGGCCAATGGGATATTAAGGTAAAGTATAACAACCTAAGTTTACTTACTACTATGAATAAATACAGCACATTCTGACAGCTAGTAAAACACTTATCTACTTCATTACCAGGGAGAATTATGACTTACTATCTCAAAAAGATGTGAACTTTCTACTGTTCATTTGCAGGCCACAGAAGAGTTTGTATGTGAACTGGAAATAGAGGAAGTTCAAAGACAATCCAGGAAGATAACAGAAGTCCAGGACAAGACCCAAGCTTATTAGTTCTTTCACTTCTTGACCTCCTTCCCCACCCTTATTTAATCAGGGTAAAAAAATAACCCCACACCAAACAAGCATGCATCTCCATTATGAGTTTATTCACAGCACATGAGCAACTCTCAAGCACAAGATGAAGACCACTTAACATATTCACCAAACTGTCTTTTAAGGTTTTGGAAATAACTGTTCTTTTCTCATTCTACTAAGAGTTAACACCATTTTCCCTAC
>NW_009954705.1:300664-307770 GCF_000747805.2 Chaetura pelagica
CCCTACAGAAATAAGCCAGCATCATAGTCTTGGCACTTCTGCACAATTCATTCAACAGAAGCTGTTATGAAGAGAAAGCACAGGCAGACAAACCTGGGTATTTTCTTCCACATTAAAATCCCAGAGAAGCCAAGAGAAACCTCCACATGTTTTTAAGACAAGTTATTTTTCCTTGGAGCACTTCCTGCAGGGCAATAATTCTTTGACTGTTACTCAAAAGCGGACTTGGCCAGTCACTAGTGGCCCAGAAGAGCTGTGAAATTTAAAGGCAATGCAGGATGTTAAAAATCTTCCTAGCAGATGGAAGACAGACTCATGAGGACAAGCACATTAATTTTTATTTTCAAGCTGGAAAGAAAATTACTTGGCACTGTGACAGCCCTCAACACTTGTGACTGGATTGAAAAATACACAATCTTCAAGACCAGAGCAACAAGCACATACTGAGTGATTGTAAGAGAGTAAAGTAACAACTTCAGCTGGCAAAGGGCAAATGTTGAAAGGGAATTCATTGCCTGGCTGAGTACACCATCACCTGACCCCACAAAGCAGCCTGTGCTAGAACACTTCAGTTTTATCACTTCAGTTTACTAAATGAGTACAGACTGTCAGACATCTGTAAATGCAACTACCTACTAACTATGAAAACTAAGACACTAAGGAGTTTTAAGGTGCATAAACTGCTTCCTTATGTCTAACAGCTGACCTCACACTGATGCAGTTCCACAAATGGATCTCAGCTTCCTAAGCAAACTGTCACACACAGTCCTTACATTCTTCTGTCTGTGCTAAATCACCACTTGTCAGTGGGTGGCATCCATCCCTCCAGTACAGCCAGGCTCCCAAAGTTATTTTTGACCTACACAAGGTACACCTTGAGTCTTATCAGCCAGAAGTTTTCCCACTGATTGTCAAAGGGCCAAGCTAACAGTGTGCTCAGCCCAACAGTGAGCAGTACAATAACAACAGCATTTATCTGTTCGAGTTGCCAGCCAAAGGGAAACTTGATGAATAAGTGTTCAGCATGTAAAGAACAAAGACTTCTATCCAAGCTGTCTAGACTATGTGGCACCAAAGGAAGCCACCAAAATCCTTTATTTGCCTGATACAACAGCAAATATTCCTTCTACCTCCCAAAGCAGAAGCTCTACCCCGAGTAGATCAAAGAACAGAGCTACCCCAAAGCTAAGGGGCCATCTCAAGTCTAGATGACAAAGTCCATCTCACAGTCCACTTAGTGTCTGTTTTCCTAAGTTTATTAAAACGTACCAAAGCACTTTTCTGTGTAGATGCCTAAAGTAACAACCAGGAGAAGGAACTTAAGCACAGTTTATCTGTAGTCTGCCCTTAAACCAGTAGCCTTCCATTTGGAATGAGTACCTAGAGTCAGCAACTGCCATAAACCATAACTGTACCCATATATAAGGAAACAGAACACAAAAGAAACAGCCAACACAAGCCTTGGCTGCAAGCAATCTGCACTGAAAGTACTTCCCATAACACACAACTACAAAAGCCACAAAGAAAACCAACACATTGTCCTGTCAGGGCCATCATCCTGAAGGTTTGAGTACAGGAGCCATCTTCAGGCTCTATCACCAAAAGGAGTATGTAGTGACATACAAAATAACTACTCCTTCAGACCTTTACACCACGCTGCACTTTAAATTCTGAAGTACCATAAAGCAAAACAAAAATGAAAGCTTTGATGCATTTTAACTGTACTTTAGATGCTTGTATTAAACTTAACCAGTCGAGTTAGAAGTTACAGTCTAAGGAGAGCAAGCAGCTGAGTTTGTCATTTGAGTTTGCACTTGCCATTGCCCAGATCTACTGAGAGAGAGTTTGTGCAGAATAGAAGGGTTATAATTCTAGTAATTGACTTACATTGTCTGTTGCCCAGTCAGACCTTCCTAGCTGTATGGTTTATGAAAAAGTAATGAACTGACAGTCTAAGGACTAAGTTCCTCAATGACATAAGCAGTTAGGCTAAGACCACTAAGTCTCAGGCTAAGCCTAAGCATGTAATTAAGTCTATCTTACATCCTTTGAAACTCCCAACATTAGCAGTATTTCAAGCAGGTCTCACTCCAGAACCACCTTGCAATGTTCTGGATTACTTTTTAAAAACAGTATTTTAACAGTATGGATTTTTGAACACTCCAGAGAGCTTTTCATTTTAAGAATTATAATTTCTACCATCATTTGCTGTAAGACACTGTCTTCCACATACACCAGCTTATAGGAAGCTGTTTTATTGCTCGCTGGTACCCATATATAGCTCTTGGTTTCCTTCCAGCAGTAAAACAAGTGAACAGAAAGGGGCTGCAGCAGCTATTTTGTTTCCTTTTTCCCCACTCTATCCTTGCAGCTGTGATTACATGACACCTTCAGAGCAGACCTGATCACACAACTAGATTTGTTTAGTATCCAGCTTCAAAGACACCTGGAATAAAGTGTTTCAGAGACATGATATTCAAAGAGCAGACTTACATGGTCATTTTCAATGTTTTGCAGAAGTCTTGGGTCATCAAATTCACATGATTCACTGGTGGAAGGAGGTAGCTGGCTGCAGAGCAAGACAAGCATATTCAAACATAACAGTAGCAACATTTCCAATCTTACTACTTCATTTATTTTGTTGGGAAACAAAGGAAAAACCAAGTAAGAGTCCACGGTCCTTGGAAGTATTGAGAAAAGATCAAATGAGTAATGCACAAAGTGATGAAAATGAGCAGTTGCTTCTTCAGAACTTCAGCAAGTAATCCAAAATGGTTATGCTTGAAAATGTAAGTGAAAAGATTCAAGTGTCAACACACTTCTGTTAATTCTACTTGAAATACATGGATTTCAAGTGACTATTTTTCCAGACAGGCAAAAGATCAGTATGCCTAAGCTCTCTCTAGTCAGCCAGTTCTGCTTCAAGTTGATCCCCAAAAGATTGAGTACCACAAATTAGTACATGGAAGAGACTCCTCCACAGAACTGACTAGAATAAGGACAGAAAATACATCAACGAAGGAAACAGCAACTACTGGAAAAAAGAGGAGCACCACAGAAATCAAATCTCAGCCAAAGTAGCAACCTACTGCCACACTGTATCACCTTCTGAAAAGGTGATCACAGAAACAAGATGGACCACTGGAGAAGCCTAACTTAGTTCATCAGAAAGTGGCTAACAGCAGTCAGGTTCTGTGGGAACTCACTTCTTAACCTGTATTTGTCAAAACCACAACAGCCCTCTCTGGCTCTTGCCCATCTTCCTACTAATCTGAACACCCTAGAGCAACACCCATGTAACACTTGTAGGTTTTCACTCCTTTCCGTAGAATGGGACAGAACCATCACCTCTATTAATTAAATGCCTGAATAAAGGAGAGGTTCTGTTGACATGAGACACCTCCATATCAAGCTCTTTTCCAGCTTAATCATTAAAGCACAGCATTTAATAAATAAGTTCCCTTTCTTTTCCTTGTCAGGTTTGAACTTTGTGATTGCCAAGAGTAACATTCAGTCTTCCAGCTAGAGGTGAGGTAAAGGAGGTTACTTGTAGCTTGCAACTTGGTTGCCTGCAGTTATAAATAAGCACTACATTAGCATGCATCCTAGCCACCCCAGCAACTGCCTATCCCTCTAACCCCCCTCATCTACCATCTCCCTATGCAGAAGATCCACCCACCAGCTCTGCATTAGACTCCTGCTGGAAGAGTATTTTACTCAAACACATTGCTCCCTTGGGCTTCTTCCAGTTCCAAACTGGAAAGCAGTGTTTATGTTTTCCTCATTCTGCTATACAGAATATAAGCATCTTAAATACATATTTACCTGAAGTCTTCTGACGAACGCTCTCTTTCTAGCTCAGGAAAGTGGCTGAGGGGCAAAAAAACGCAACAAAACAAAATTTATTCCACTTTGCAAACCAAAAAATAGGTATAAAGAGCAATGAGTCACACATACAAACATATGCTGAAGCCATGGGTTCAGCTGTTCACACATTTGAACTAAGTTCTCTGCCTTCTGAGGTATCTAATTTAGCTATCATGAAACTCAAAGCTTACTTGCACAGAGATCTTAAGACTACCTATTTAAAAATAAGCAAAGCCTAAGATTTAGCATTAAAGACTCAAAAGGCCAAGTGCTATGAAACACTGTCTTGCCTCAGAGGGATCCTCTGGACAGAAACAGAACAGAAACAATAGGGGGATATCCCTCCCATGCAGGGAATATTACAATATACAACTACATTTACAGCTACATGGTTGTCAAGAAATTCTGCTTCACGTGAAGTAATTGAAACCTGGCTTGACAATTGCTACCCTTAAGTTGCACCTTCTTTCTCTCTGAAAAGGCCAAAGGTTCTTTAGCACTCCTGCTTCAGTTTAATCATGATTAGCTAAGTTAGGAAGCATGCAATTATTTCTCTTTACTTGATCTGAAGTACTCACCAGTCTGCATATCATAATTTGTGTTGCACAACATGAAAATGAAAGCTATTAATTGAAACCACAATATACTAAAATACAAATCAAAGAACAGAACTGTTCTAATCCTGTCTTGATAATAGAAATATGTACCATTAATAAGCACATATTAAGCTACAGAGTTTTTAAGAGTCATACCTACCCATATGTCACTCCAGCAATACTACATTTCTTAAAGGTCATGATATTGCATGTTAGAGTACCTGTTTTATCAGAAAACAGGTATTTTACCTGAAAGAAAAAAAGTGTGATTTTCAACCTGCAAAGTAACAACTGTCAAAGTGGAAAACTGATTCAATATAATGAAAATTCTGAGAGGCATATGGCTCAAGTGTTACAGTATTGGCCAGCGCAGGTTTGTTACAGCTTGTCTTACAACAGCTACAGGAAAATAATCAGGTAAGTTATTTAAGAGCATTATTTTCTCTTTATTCCTAAATGCAGGAAGGCCCAAATAGAAGTATCAATTGCCAAGGCTCCAGTGTGGTCAATACAGAGGTACTTGCTTGTGCTAGCGGAACATTCACCAAATCTTTAAATGTACTAATCGCAAACAGCAAGACTGGAAATTAAAATACAGAATTTTAAGATTGTTAAAGCAGCATTGGAATTTAGCACATTGAGTAAATTGTGTTCCAGAGATCACCAGGAATCTGTTGGGAGGCTTTTTCCATATAAACAGCACGGTGCAAGGCATATCCTAGAGTAAGTCTGACCAGTATTCTCTAGGCAAACACACCCTTTTTTCTGGCATCCAGCTGAACAGTCCTGAAGTGCAAGATGCACCACCACAGTCAGCACTGCCCAACGTAATCATCCCCAAAAGAAACCAGTGACTTTCAGCTAGAACTTGGAGATGACCCAAACACAGCAACACGACTTCTTGGAGCACTGGTAGACTTACAAATCCCACCTTCAGTAGGCCACAACAGACCAGTATTAATTACAAGTTAAATTCCACACTGTTTTACCTCTCTACCAGGTTTAAACCAGGAAGAGGCAGGAAGAAACTGTGATAGCACAGGAGTCAGCCAGCCAATTTAGAGACAAGAATATTTTGCCTAGATCTGGTAAAAAAGCTTTTCTTCAATATTTGTCATTCAGTTCAAGACAGAGCACTACATTACTAGGTAAGTGATCCTTTAGCTGTGCACTACATTGCTTCCAAATACAGCACTGATTTTAAACTCACACAGGCTGAACTTTCAAACTGAATACCTAGACATTTGTAGAACTTGAAGACACTCATTAACAATTTCAGCATATAACAGAATCCTAAAATGCACCTGGGGGCAAGTAATTAAACTAATCAATCCAGAAACTCAGTCTAGTTACAGAGAATCACTAGCAAGCTCCTTCTGAAAACAACATGCAGGCTTATTATTTACATCACTCCACATAATATAGCTCACTTCAGACAAAAACACTGCTATAATTTGGAGGTTTATAACTTCACATGAAAGCAATCCAAACACAAATCAGACTTTAATAATGCTAAGGAAAAGGCCAGTTGTATTAAGTGAAAAGAATATTGTCCACCATCTTGCCAAACAACACAATAATTATGTACTTCATATACACAAACATTGCCTCCAACTCTAAATTCACATAAATTATGAAGTTCATGTGGTTCAGTTACATACTTATGACTTGGGTGGTTAAGGAAAAAAGCTAAGATTTCTAGTGGTACTACAAAATTCCAACAGTAAAGTTGTGTTTTCTAGTAACCTTTTTACAGGAAGCCCTTCTGTTTTGAAAAAAATCCGATTTACAGAATTTATAACAAATCTCTTAAAACTACAAGATAACATACAACTATCTTTATCTGAAAGGAAAATGAAAAAGCTCAGAAGAACACAACCTAAATTTGGAACATAACTGAATTTTTTTACTTGCATTTCCCGTGAGGTGGTCAGAAACATGAAGAACTAAGAACAGAGAGGCTGAGGCTCTTGGCCTACTCTTCAGCCAAGCTGAGTCCTGTACATTCTGTCCTGCTCAGTCACAACCACAGAGCATCTCTTCAACACACTTGAGGAAACAGTCAGTTTAGAGTGAACACAAGAAATAAAGATTAAATTCCCAGGCTTAAAGTTGCCCACACCACAGGATAAAAGTTAGGGTCTCATTATTTTACTTAGAAGAACTAGACTAACGAAAGTAAAGAAGTTCCATTAACCTGAGTCACAGAGCAATGGAATAAATCAGGTTTGTACAGCATGCTCTCATATCTTTAACTTTCACAGAACATAAACATGACACTTACGAAAATGTTGTCTTACCTGCCCAAGCTCCTCATTAAGGTTTGAGGTCCTGGCCATTGCAGGTGTATCTGTTTCAGGATAATACATATCTATGTCCTGAAATGACAACAAAGTTAGACCTATGCTACCCACTGAAGTCTCCAGTCTTCTTTTAGTCAGCTCCAACTTGGCTTGATTGGTTTAACTCCACTGGGGGAGGTTCTGAAGGCCTGAGAGGTAAAAAGCATCCCAGGCTGAACAAGGGTGCCTCCCTTCCAAAGTTTATCTCATTACTACATGTACAGGAAAAAAAGCAGATTCAATCAGAGGTAATTATCATTTTTTTCATTGCATCTCAAAGTTAAGAATTTAGTACAGCAGG
>NW_009954705.1:307919-321623 GCF_000747805.2 Chaetura pelagica
AGGAATAAGTTTTAACAGGCAGCAGCCTTGCTAATCATAGGTTTTCAGTTATAAAAATGCAATTCACTCAAGTCACATCCAGGATTGGAGAGACAATCCAAGATATTCTGAAAACAACTCCTTGTATTACTATGTTTACTTGCGAGTGAACAAAACAGCTACTACATGAACTACAGCAATTTCATAGATAAGCTAGTTAAGCACCTCCAATACATTACAGGCAGTTCAAAGAACAGACATGTTAGACCTTATTTACTTGTATTTTAGAGGAATCACTACAACTTTACTCAAAGTCCAAGGATTAATGCATACAAAGACAAAATATTCCTCTTGGTTTTATTCAGCTTGAGACATTAATACAGTATTTTTGGTCTGCAACTGAAGAGAAACACACTTTGATGTCACAGCTTCCTGAACAGAGGGATCACTGTTTTGTTGCATAAGGCACCATCAACTCATCTCCTTACAGAAATACTATGATTCATACCGAAGCTGACCTTTAAGCCACCACGAGGATTAAAAAAAAAAAGAGAACAAAACCACCTAAACCCTTTCCTTCAAGTCTAGTCTTCCCCTCTGCTGTGGCTGAGAGAAGCTACCAAGTCCTAAAGAACTTTCAAAAGATATTTACTGCATATGCATCAGCTGATACACCTCCTTTAGCCAAAAGAGATGAGCCTTTCTTCTCACCCTGAAAGCCTAAAATATACAAGAATGATCATTTGCACAGGGGATCTTCCTACAACAAAATCTTTTCACTTCCTGTGGAACACAGAACTCAAACAGTAAATCCTTAAATCCTCTGAACGTCCTCCTCCAATCCTAGAAGTTTTATCAGAAAAATTATCAGAAAATCTGGTAAAGATGTGAGGGTGGATTTTGTTTTTAATAATACTTCGCGAAACTGATGTTAATACATTTATTCTTGTTACTTACCCAATTTATAAAAAGAGCCTGAGTAAACTTGACAACTTCCAATGTCACCAGAAGACTGATTGGAATAAGGTTGTTGTACAAGATTATAAATGTCAACAGGTTGTATCCAAAGTTGACAGACAGCATTTCTGTGGGACAAAGACACACAGCATCAGACAGAAGGCAGACTCAGTGGTACAGCATAGGGGCCGTCATCTTTCTGCAGTTGACCTGATCAGATTTAGTAGCACTAAAATAATCTGCAAGTGTGTTGAGGCCTAGCACGAGGGCTTTAATATTGATTTCAATAGTACACATATAAAACACCCACAAAACAAATGCCCATATGTACAGCAGATTATGCCAGGTAAAGGGAAAGTTTGGGAAGGATATATATTAGGGAACAAAACATTTTGTGAACATTTTTTTCTAAACAGATGGTGACAAGCATGATATTCCACAACATAAGACAAATATGAAGATTCATCAGATGTATCAATTGCCCCAATTAAGAGGCATCAAAATCATTAGTACCTTTCAGAAAGTGCCTACTTGGCTCAGTGAAGCTAGAAAAGAATAAAATAAAGACTAAAATTTGTTCTTCTAAAATCTATCAGCACTGGCAGAATTGAGAAGTTACACTAAGGGAATCTGAGAGAACAAGTTGACTGTTAAACAGACACCTAGTAAATGAGCTAAGGCATCCTGCTTAGGCACAGGACCTGTTACTAATGGTGACAGCGTTAGGCAAGTTGCCCAAAAAATCTGCCAGCACAACTACTTCTAAATAGAAGGGAAGCATGGCCAGAATGGACATGGTTCCGCAGAAACACAGGAGGAAGGCTCCTGCTCATAGTGCTGCCCACAGCCTTTCTTTGCATCCAAAGTCTGTGTTCCTCTGTTCTTGAACCTTAGGGAGGCACTTCAGTCAGAATGCAGACCAATCAGCACAACAGAGTCACAGCCCACAGCTACAGGGTTTTCAGTGTTAAAGACAGTAAAAAGGTAGGGGAGCCAACTAGGAGGTGCCAGAAGTCCAAGACTGTTGCTGAAGCCTAAAAAAAGCTAAAACTTGAAGTTTGGACCCAGGTACCTCTAAGTGTGAGCACACATGAATGCCATATATTTGGTCCATTCGTAGAAAGATTACAAACACACTTGATAGGAAAAGGCTTCTTCCAATACCATCTTAATAGAAATTAGAGACATTTAACAAACATTTAACACCTATCTGCCTAGCCTGAAAAAATGCTTTTCTATATGTGGCAGTTACAGAATGGATAGAAATTGTGTTTTCTATTTACAAAGAAGAATTTATTCAGACTACTGTGTCATCCTAATTCATTACAGGTAACGTGTATTTTATTGGCACAAGTTCAAGAGTTTGCTCCATTCACCTTTTCCAGTATTACTTCCATAATTCAGAGGAACAAATTTAAACTGCCTCAGTAAAAAACAAAGGGAAGGTAGGGAAGATGCTCTGAAAGTTGCCGATACTGCTGCAAAACATTACACCTATCAAAAAACCAAACTCAAAGATTAAGTACTTTCATGCTTCATCTACCAGAATTTTTTTTCATTACTGTAACAATTGCAGTTCTTAAACTGCACCCTTTGCCAGGAGACACACTTTGCCATCTGTTTTGCAGTCATCACCAGAAAGACCATTTGCAGTTTGTAAGAACTGTTTGCAGATCTGCATCTCTAGATGTTTCTTACAACATATTTTACAGCTAGCTAACAAACCCCTCAAGTCACAAGTCTATTGGAGAGCAATATATTTCATCTTTAAGTGTTTGCATAAGGTCCATCTTTGATATCTGAATAAATTTAATGAGTGCAAATTAAATAAAACCCTTTAACAAGCATGCTAAAAGATCAGTTTTCTAATTACAAAGTAACAGAAGTCAGAATTGAAAACAACTGAAACACTATCCAGTAAATATGAAATCATAACACTGAGCATTTAACAGTTCTCTCTATAAAGACAGATCAGAATTTATGACTGAATAAGAGCTAGAGAAATCCTTTTCTTCTGTACATACGCATAAAGCTCAAGTCAGTACCATCAGATTGATGCCTGCTGTTCTGAAGTCAGGTAGTTAAATCTGATACATAAGGCAGCAGTACATGACCTGTTCTGAAAAAAATTCACATATGGTGTCTCCAAAGAGCTGTAACAACTTGAACACCAAATATCCAAGAATATTTCTCACCCATCTTCTGTTTCTTGCCTGCTCACTGGGAGGTAGCCCAGTGATATTTACCTAACCTTTAGAAAGTTTTATTAACAGAAGCTTCACTGGCAAGTTAAGTTACACCAGCCAATTCTCAATAAATAAATAAATAAATAAATAAATAAATAAATAAATAAATAAATAAATATAAGGCCATTAGAAGTTATCCACAGGCTTTGTTTCTTGCATTTCTTATTTTATACATTCATATAGGAAAGCTAAGAGCCTGGCCAATCCTACAGTCTGATACATCCCTACCAGGCTGTCTGCATACTCACTGTTGGAGCCAAGGTACCAGGTGACTTCACCATGTGTTCTGTTCCATAATAAGGCACCTACAGAACTCACAAGGGCCATCACCAGGAGAATACAGAACAAAACCAGAATCTGCATGTTGGTCACTTTTTCCACATTTGATCTCTTCAGGGGTGCTTTGGTTGAATTCTGAACAGTAGCAGAAAAAAGAGAGAGGCTAGCAGTGGCTTACACAAAAGGAGTAAGTTCAGTTTTAAATTTGTAGAGTCCATACAGAATTTTCTACTTCAATACTATGCAGCTCAATATTGTATGCAAAGGTCAACAAGGTAATAAAAGGAGTCAGTACTCCTGATGACTCCAAAACTGACAGGAGACTGGATTAAGAAAACCATTCAATTCTCAAGACCTAGCATGCTCATCTCCTGTCTGTCCATCCCACTGACAGTCAGCAGAATTAGCATGTCACTGGTGTCTCCAGACATTTTGTCATTAAGGCCATACAGAGACAGTAGTCTTAACCTCATTACTCTTTAAGTGCTAAAATAAGAGGTGGTCATTACTTCAGCTGTTAAACCTCAGTTTAAATGCTGTCCAGCTACCAGATAAAATAGTCATTTTTGCTTACATATTTAAGTGTTTTGAGACAAATACCTCAATAAGCATTTGTATGTACACACATGCACCCTCAAGTACAACAGTATCCTTGTATTCCTCAATCTCCAGGTCTTAAACAACTATAACAAGTCAAAACATTTCATAAACTCAGGTTCAAAAGACAAGAATAATAAAGGAAAGATGACCATTTTCTATCAGAATATGCTCTAGATCTCCTTAAAACTTTACCTGCATGAGTTTTGTATCATGTCCTGTATACACGACAATACCTAAGACCCACTGAGTGTTTCTCAGTTGTGCACCTCTTAGCAAGACCTGGTCTGGACCAACAGGAACAGGGCTGCAAAGCAAGAAGTGAGTGTTATCTAGAACTGAAAGATATACAAAGTATTACACCTTTCACCCTTACTTCCCCCTCAAAAAAACCCAAAAAACACCATTAAAAAATAATATCATGAACTTACATTGGCCACACAACTCAAGAGAGGGCAGAAATCTGCGTAAGTCCAATCCCAACTAAAGCACAGCAGGGCAAAGGTTATGTAAGAGAGTTGTTCTGGTTACCCAAAACTTGAAAGCTTATGTGGCAGCCATAATGCTACTCCAGACTCTACCTTGGCTCATATGCTCTCCCACTTCAAGGACAGGGAAGCATCACACTTGCACACCATATCCTCACATATGCCTGTATTAAACAAGCATCTTGAGAAAACTATTACCCATGTGGTTTTCAAGTGGGATGGCAGATCATCTACTCTTGCATCTGTCAGTATTCAGCACTTTTGCTCAAGGTGCTGGTTTTGTGCATTAAAACAGGTAGAGCAAGATGAAATCTATATGATCCTACCAACCTTTTAAGTTCTATGAATTCAACTACTAAAACTGAGTTCTTTCTTCCAGGAGTTGCAAAAGATCAAAGTCCCACTGATAAAGACTCCAGATTCTGAGATAATTTTTCTCTATAGATCTGAACTTGGCACAACCTTTGGCTCTATTTGGAAGGGAAAGGTTTCTGTCAGGTGAAGTCCCTGGTGACTGGAAGAAAGGAAACATTATGCCCATTTTTAAAAATGATAGAAAGGAGGACCCCAAGAACCTGTCAGCCTCACCTCTGTGCCTGAGAAGATCATGGAACAGATCCTCCTAGAAGACATGCTAAGGCACGTGGACAACAAGGAGGTGATCTGGGACAGCCAGCATGGCTTTACCAGGGACAAATCCTGCCTGATGAACCTAGTGGCTTTCTACAATGGAGTGACTGTATCAGTGAACAAAGAAAGACCCGTGGATACCATCCTATCTTGATTTCTGCAAGGCTTTTGACACAGTCCTCCACAACATCCAGCTCTCTAAGTTGAAGAGATATGGGTTTGATGGACAGACTATTCAGTGGATAAGAAATTGGCTGGATGGTTGTATCCAGAGGATAGTAGTCAATGGCTCTAAGTCCAGATGGAAAACGGTGACAAGCGGTGTCCCTCAGGGATCCGTACTGGGACAAGTGTTGTTTAATATCTTCGTTAATGATATTGACAGTGGCATTGAAAGCACCCTCAGCAAGTCTGCAGATGACACCAAGCTGGGTGGTGCAGTAAATACACCAGAGGGATGGGATGCCATCCAGAGAGACCTGGACAAGCTGGAGAAGTGGGCCCAAGTGAATCTCATGAGGTTCAACAAGGCCAAGTGCAGGGTCCTGCACGTGGGCCACGCAAAGCAGAGATATGAATACAGGCTGGGGGAAGACATGCTAGAGAGCAGCCCTGTGGAAAAAGACCTTGGGGTACTAGTGGTTCCAAAGCTGGACATGAGCCACCAAATGTGCAATTGCAGCCCGGAGGGCCAACCATATCCTGGGTTGCATCAAAAGAAGTATGGCCAGCAGGGGGTAATGGTTTCAAGCTAGAGAAGGGTAGATTTAAGCAGGACATTAGGAAAAAGTTACTAAATAAGAGTGGTGGATCAATGGAACAGGTTGCCTAGAGGTGGTGGGGGCCCCATGCCTGGAGGTCAGCTTGCTGGGGCTCTGAGGAGGTTCCTGCTTATTGTAGGGATGTAGGACTAGATGACCTTTATAGGTTCCTTCCATTCCAAGACATTTTGTGATTCTATTTCTTTTGTGTATCCACTGTAACAAGAAGTCCCTAAAAACCCTAACCATATCCCTCACTCTGCCACTCTTTAGGTGTTACTTTTGACTAAAAGCTCTACCATTCAAAATAAACCAACCCTCCCATAACAAGCAGAATACTCAACAGGAAGACAAAAATATGCCTTCTTATACTGGAAGATGCTTCAACTGACAACTTCATTATTAGCTTCCTCTTCCATAGCAAACACATGCTTATGACTCAGCACTAGAAGCACACAGGTAGCATTTTTCTTAACCAAATTAATTTATGGCTTTGTCACCAAATCAATACCTTTGACCATCTAAGCGCAGGTTTCCAGTGAAGTCGTAAAGATGACGGTTGGGTCCTTCACATTCTATCCTTCCAGATACTTTCATCAATTCTTCTCTTGACTGTAGACTAGCAGTTTGAGACAATCCCTGCAGAGATCATAAGTTTTTTTGTCAGGTTTGTTGGTGGGTTTTTTAAGTTATTTAGTAAGTCTTTCCTGCAAAGAAGATTGATTATGGACACATATGATGCTGGTTATATAGGATTGGTTTAAAACCCTCTACAAGATAGAGTTATACTACCTACATGATCACTTTGTAACCAAGAGGGAAACTGCATCCTCCAAGTATGGAGTTGCACATGTGCAGGAGAAAGGAAAAAGCAGCATAAACATGCCTGGCTTTTCTCTCAAAGTGTAGCTCTACTGATGCATTACTGCTGCTAAATATAGTCACCCCTAAGTGTAGTTTCTCTTCAGTCACTGCAGCCATTATCCCCTGATCCTACTCAAGGTTCAATCCATCATACAACTGTAGCCTATCATATTGCTACTCCATTCCAGCCCACACACACAACATTCCATTGCTTTTTCATCTATGAACACCTCTACTTGGGTGTGTTCTGGGTAGTGTTTCTTTTGCCAGATTTTGACTGCAGCACTGCAAGCCAGAATAAAGTCTTAAAAGGCCCCACAACCTTATCTTTATGTGTTAATGAAGAGTCCTGAAGCAATTAAAATCTGACAGGAACTCAAGATCTGATCTACCAGGCTAAACCAGAACAGTCACATGTCTACAAAGGTGGCAAACAAGCAGCAAGTGTACAGCCTTTTTTAAAAAAAGTAATCTGTATTGCAAAATCCTAATCCAAATTATTTTTTTTTTTGTAATGAAAGAGGGCAAGGATTCTGAACTCTTTAGAATAATGATGAACAATATTTCTTAAAAAAAAACTAGACACATCCAAATGAATTCTACTGTTTACCACAAAGAGAAAGCTAAAGACATAAAAAGGTTCTTTTCAGTACTGCACAGAGGCAGAAGCAACTGACAACTCAGCATCTGTGACAGCAGAAACTGCAGCTCTCATTACAAGCACAAATGCAGGGTGTTCTACTTTGACAAAACACAGTCAAGATCTGCTTAATCTGCCTTTGTGAGGTTATAACACTTCCTCCAGATTACTTCTTAGACTTGCACATGACACACTGTTGCTTGGGTTTGTATCTATTGAAAAGAAGGCTACAGCCACCTGAATAGAAATAATGCTTTTTTTAAAAAAAAATAAGTACTTATATTGCTGTCATGCAGGCTAGACTCTGCTTTGTAGCTAATATCAGATAGTACATGGAAAAAAAAAAGAAATTAATTTTGGTTTACCTGTCGTATTTTAAGATTTGTCTCCCCATCAAGATTAGCTGTCTCAATATAGCACATGGCTTGTGGTTCACTGTAACATGCATAAGATTCTCAGTTATTAAAACACAGTACTAGTACTCACTTTACACTACTTTTTCATTAAAATGGTCTACACTTTTTCAATACACTGCAGAAGACAAAAATCCACATTGGTGATATACATCTATGAATAAGCCAGCTAAAAGTACACATTTTAGAGACATCTTTGGATATGAACATTCTTGTCCAAGAATTGATAGTAAAAGACAAATCTAAATCAGAATGTTTACAATAATACAACAAGTCAACAAAATCAGATATCCAGTGGACTGATTGCCATGTTAAAACTGCTTCAGACTGCAAGAACAATAGATACAACACTAACTATTGGAAAGTCTAAAAAGGGGATGTAGAGGGTAGTGCCCTCTGCTATTGAGCTCTATCTGGGAACTGTACACATGAAAGCTCATGGCCAGAAGATGACCTTAAAATTTAAGGGCTTTATGGAGGTAAAGTCACTGCTAATCATCTGGGGAGGAGGGGGTGTTGAGAATCAGAAAAGGTACATAAGATTGAAACTGAGGGCTGTAATCTGCATCTTCCAGAGATGCTTCTGCCCTTGCCAAAGGAGGGGTGCAAATCTTCCTCACAGAACTGCAAACTTCCCATTAGCCAAGCTCTTATCAACACCTAGTATGAAGGAGGTCTGCTTAGGCAGCATGTTTGATGATTAAGGGTAATTCTATCAGAGTATTTTCCTGTCATGCCCCTTAAGATTCCAAAATTTTGTATGGCACCACCAAAACTGTTTTTCCTGACTGTCTTACCAGGCTGCTAAGGACTATCAGCTTACCATCTGGAACCAAACATGTGCTTCTTCAGCATATCACTTTCCATACATGTTGCTCATTTTTTTTCCCCCACAGAAACTAATTGCTTTTACAGGAAACATACTTAATTGGCCAGAGAGTCAGCAATAAAGCCTCCTTAGGATAAAAATTAAGACAGGTACATTCATAATACAGTAACCAACTAAATTTCTCTCTCCAGATAACTTTTCTTAAAAAAATTCATCATCTTTGTCTCCTCCTATATGAGGAACTAGAATCTGAACCCAAGAAAGCCACAGATGAAGTCCAGCTTGATTCCAATTTTGCTTCTGTCACAAACACCTTGTCTACTACAGCCTGTCAACTCAGGAGGGAGAGATCTTGCAATACAACTCCCTTAATTGCCACAGAAATGTGGAAGTGTCTCTATATAAAGTGTGTTTGACTTAAAATATTTTTTCCCCTTCATGCAAACATCTTCTCTACATAAAATTCATTTGATGTCACCTTTCCTCTATGGGGGGAAGGAAATAATCAATATATGAACAACTGTTTACTTAATCTCTGACAGTCAGCTCAGACAAACTTAGCACATACGAACAAAAGACCTCACTCTTTCAGAGCATGCAAAGCCTTCTGGTGAACTGAGGATACTTAGTACTATCATTTAAAAGAATCTTAGGAATAATATCAACTGTAAAGCAGAACTGTCTATAAATTGTTATTTACTTCAAGCAAAGCTTCTCCCAATTGAATATACTTTGGGTTAAATTATGCAGTTATGTGATTATCAAAGACAAAAGGTTAGTAGAATAATGTAGAACAAAAAAGCTGACCCATGCAAGTTAAAAGCTTTCTTAGCATAACGCATTAGAGAAGTTCTCAGGTAGAACAAATATTCCTCATTGTCAAAACAGCAAGTTACTGATGTCAAAGTATAGCCAAACTGCTTGTTAAGGTTGGCCTCTGCTTATTTAAAATTTGGCATTTGTTTTTTAAAAATACAATATTGTATACAATGCACTGAAGAAACCTCTGCTTTTCATCACATGACAGTTCAAAAAGACTAGTCTTCCTCATACAACTTTAAAAAAAAAAATTAAGCTTCCTGGAACAGACAAGAAGGATGAAGCAGAAAATGCAGTAGCTTAGAAAACCAGTTCCCTTAGAAACTGGGTCATCTAACAGAACTGTAACCTGAAGATCACAGCAACCTGCAGTCACTGTTGAAAAGCATGTGAATAGTAGGAAATTATGGGGAAGAGCAAAGTGTCATGTGGTTTGACTGTTAGAAGAAAACAAGTTCAAGAACACAAACTGCACTATTGTCTTGTTTAAATCTCATCTAAGTGGACAGTGGTCTTTATTTGGCTTCAATATTCGTAATACAATATAGGATCTAGATTAGTAGCAAAGTACCACTCAAATGCTTTTAGGAACTAATGACCAATTTTTGTTTGCCAGTACATTGGTATCAAAGAAATTGTCCTATATTTCACAAAAAAACCCCAAACTCAACAGTTTACTGTTGCAACCACACTAGAGGTGGGCTATACATGCAGTGTATCAAGAGACAAGAGGTAGACACATAAAGTTCAAAAGCTATTTTGCAGTCTAGTTATTAGATGCTGGCTGCACTAGCCTTTTTTGAACTACTGTTCGAAAGAAAACTTTCCTGAGGGATAGAAAAATATGCTAGAAACTCAGTGGAATTAACTGAAAGAAAAACCTTCCTTAATTAAATGGAGGGATCTCAGAAGGCCATAAAGCAACTGACTGCATGAAGCTTGTGTCCCCAGACCTTCAGCCTTCCAAAAAACTCAAGTATATACTTTGTGAATTATAGGTAATAGATAATACTATTCAGTCTTAAAGAAGCAGTCTTTCTTAAGAATCCACCTACAATGATACATTAATCATTGCGTAGTAAAGCACAAATTTGACACTGTTGAAATTCAGATGTGGAGATTTAGTTTAGTGTCATCTGATGTCTGTTTTTATTAATATCAGAGTCCCCTGCACCTCAGTTCATCAGACACATCATTTCCACACCCATTCAGGATACCTGGATGATATAATGACCATGTCTGCTGGAAGATGCTGCCCATTGGTGACCTTCACAATATCTCCTACTGCTACCTGTTGAGTCAGGGACAGAAGTACAGTAGCATGGAAAAGAAAAACAAACAGTTTGCTTGCCTGGAATGTTAGTTTGTTATTTTCTTTCACCCAATCAAAAGAAGAGTATCATGCACAGTACAGATAGAGACAGTGCTTCTGAAAGTCAGAGTACTTTTCACTGCAACTTTGGAAGTCTCAAAAGCTTTCCCTTTTCTGAATGGAAAGTAAACAATTCTCTTAAAACAACTGAGATATACTCAATTAGAAGGTGTGAATTTCTGTGGCTTATTTTGTAAAAATTAGTTTTCTCTAATTTTGCCATTACTCAAATTTCAGGTTGTTTTCTTTTCTTCTCTAGTCTTATTTAACCTATAGAAATATTTTTTCCTAATAAAAAGGTTATCTTAAAGCTTTACCTTCCTCTAGTATTAAGAGTTTCTCCTATTCCTCCTCCATATTACTCACCTACGTAGTCATCACTATCATTCTCCCTTAGCTCTCTTCAGATGCTTGTACTAGTGACTAGTAAGGAGCATTGCCTGTACAGATAGAATCAACCAGTTCTTCCCTGACCTTTAGTCACTCAAGATGTGCAAAGTCTTAATTTCTGGAATACTTAAAACCTAAGAGACACCTTTAACAGAAGTCACATATGCTTGGGACCTTCATTCTAAGAAGCACCACATAGCACTCTCTGAACAGTTAGCCAGGTTTGCCTGACAGGTACCAGGCTGCTTAGCACCAATGCACTCCTGAGAGACTGAGATGGGCTTGAAATATTTTTAACTCATTAAATTTTCAAAATTGAAGCAGATAGCATGTTTGAACAGACATACATTAGCCTTACTCTGATCTCACTGCAAAGGAATCCCTAACAATTTCAGCAAAAAAACCCACCATAAGTCTGCCTTAAGTGCCTTAATGTAATCAAGGTAGATAGCACAGAACTGTTATCCCTAGAAATAAACACACACCTAGACAACATGCAGATGCAGACAGGCCAATTCAGTAAGTGCTTAAGGGTATAAGAAAACCTCATTTCAGGTTCACCTTTAGGTATCTTTCAGTTCAGTGTTCTCACTACAAAGAGGACATGAAACAGTATGCACAGGCATTCAGCATGAGCCATCAGAAGCCTTGGCAAACTTAAGTTTCTACTGTAGCCTAACACCAGCAGGATTTGGTTTAGGTCTCTTGAGACAGGCCTACTTCCCTAGAGATTTTAAAAGGCTCTACTTTTTCCTCATTTATCACTTAACAAGGCCAATTTTCTCCTTTAAAAAGCATTAAGAGCCATGATTAGATCAATATCTTGAGAGATTTCAGCAAGTTCTAGAAATAAAGTGTACCAGGTCATGGCACAGGGCTTCACAGAACATAGGTCTTGAGTGCCTGAGGTTGCAGCAGGGCTTCTGTTCCTTACTTGAGCCAACAGCTTACTAATTAGTCTCAAAATCTAAGAGCTTTTTAGCATATGTAGCAAAGTCAGTCTGTTATGACTACCAGTCAAGGTAAGCACTGCAGTGAAAGTTACTCTTCTGGATGTAAGCTGAAAAACTCCTGATTATACCCTGGAGTGTACTAACTGTCCAAACAAGAACTCTTCAAACATTTCATTACCATTTGACAGAAACATGGTACTAGAATTTACAGATGAGTTCTCTGATGCCTTGCTCAGGGCATTTTTCACTATTGCAACAGATAGGAAGTCTCCCACCCCAAGTCAGAGGGAATTCTCACATAGTTTGCATTAACTCCAGCCCCAGAATTTATTCCAGCAGAAATAATTCTTGAGCACCTTCTTACATTCCCTCCCATTGCCGATTTTATTTACCTCTTTCCACATGATGTTCTGCCACATCCCATTTCTTAAAACTGGAAAGAAAGTTTAGAGTTGATTAGAAGGAATGCCCAAGATTTAGACAAATTCCAAAACAACTGTATCAGCTGTAATGAACATTAACCAGAATGAGAACTAACACACGCATCCAAAAAGTTATTTTCAAGTTGGGACCACACTTCTGTCCACAGCTGTTGCATGTGCATCCAACAAAGAGGAAGAAACTGCCCTTAATAGCTAAATTATATAATATTTTTGTCACCTGCTAGACAACAGTTGGTGTCCTGATTTCTTCTTGGCATCATTTCACACTAACATGCAGATGGGCAGTGTTTCTTGTTTGTAAAGTGACCTTCCCTAAAACAAAGGGCATTATATTATTGCCCAATGACAATCAATACCAGGAAGCATCTCTGTGTATGACTTAACCACAGATTTTCACTTCTCACCTTTTCCCTTGCATTTTATTCATTGTTTTGACTCTAACACATTCAATCTCTCTATCATATATATTGGTCTCATAGAATTGAGACTTAATTGTCAAGCAGGCTCAAAGTCCTACTCAAAAGCAAATATAGGCCTTGACAGAAGAAGAATCCTAATTGATGAAGCTCACATTGGGAAAAAAAAAGCAAACAAGGTACTGAAAGAGGCCTTAGCTTCTGTAATGCCCAAGTCCTAAACAATTGTTTTAATGTACTCATTGATAATCCACTCTGGAACATGCTTTTCCACCCAAGTAGTTCCCCCAGATGCTTCTAGAAATACTTAATACCACCCTAACTGCAAGAGTAAAGTAAAAAATTTCTGCTGAATCATTGCTGAGCAACTAAATCCAGTCCATGAACACCTAAACTCAAACCCTTCACTGAAAGCAGCAGCAGCCAGTTTTTAAATATGTTCAAAAAGTGGAGTGTTCAACACCTGTTAGTTGAAGAGACCAGCCTACTAACAGAATATTTTTTTCCTCAGTTCTATGCAATTCTCATAAGTAGTTCATTTGAAAATAATACAAATTCCCAGAAGACAATTCTTATGGATACAGCCTCAGCTGTCCCTACTCAGGTTTGCATACTTCCTAAGCAGGAA
>NW_009954705.1:321641-335636 GCF_000747805.2 Chaetura pelagica
GAATGTAAGATTTGTCAGATCAAGTACAAGAAACCCATCTCTTGACTCCTGTCCTCAGGCCACACATTTCAGAGCACTGAATCCTGAGATTTAATCTTGCAGCAGATGAATGACAGTGAAGTAAACTATTTAATAAAAAAAAATGTGTGGGCACCAACAGAAGCACTGCTAGCAAAGCATCTAAACTGCTGAGCTTCCACCCAAACAATTATAAGCAGTTCAGAGGAAGAACAGCTTTTTTAGACTCCTTCGTCCCTCTCATAAGCTGTGCTTGAACTGAGCTCTGCTTGATTCAGAATACCAGTGGCCTGAACCCAGAATTTCAAGTGAAAAAGCCACATACCTGCAGCCTTAACTCAAACCCCAAGCCCTCAGAGAGGAATTGCAACACTTAGCATACCTCCTATGCCTTGCTTTGAATAGTTCAAAATAATTTGAGACATTTCAGAGAACAGTTTGTACTGTCACATGTTCATATGCAAGGAAGGTATTTTGTAGCTTCAGGTGCCACAAACTTGGTCTTGTAGACAATTTACTTAAAAAATCAATTTAGCTTTCATGCTTAATTTCAAGCACATTACTGAAGCAGCTGTTATTTTTTCAACTCATAACCTCACAATCTAAAGAGAAACCTTGCATTAGACATAAAACTTTTGATATTTTGGCAATGCAATTCTACACCTTCTGTTCGGCTTACCCCAGTCTTACAGGAATACTCCAAAGGACAAAAGATAGTGTTCTCTAGAATATTTGTAGGAGGGCAAAACTGATGCATTATTCATTGTCAAATGTATTTTGTTAAAGTAACAAAAAACAAGTACCTAAACAGACTGCTTTCATTCAAAACCAAGAGTTTCAACTTAGAGTCTTAAAGTCTAAACCACAGAGTATTGATATTCTATATTTGGGCTTTAATGCTGTTACTCACACCTAAGTGTGAGCAGGCCCATTTGAATGGGAATCATTTCCCATCAGTCTTGTGCAACATGTCACTAGCTCAGAGCTTGTCTGCTCTTCAAGGGCATTCCATACAGTAGTAAAAGCTTGTGATTTATTCTACAATTTGACAATGAGAGCATCAGTACACCAAAAGAGTTGATACTCTGTCTATGGAATATGCTGCTCAGGAGCTCCACTTGGGATTATTATATTTACTCAGGTACTCAGATTCAATGTCATCTCCACATAAACCATGTGGATCTGTCCAAGAAATGATGCACTGGCTCAGGGCCTAACACATTCCAGCTCCTAATGGAGATGTATAGTGTTCACTTGGAGCAGAACTTTCAATTTAGTTTCCTCCAAAGGGAATTTAATTTCTACATACGAAAGCCATTCTGCTAAGCAAACCAATCATTTCAATGGGAAATTTAATACAGGAAGTGTGCTTTGAAAATACAGTACTGCTCAGAACAACTACACATGAAGATAAATGCAAAGTCCACGTGTGTGTTGCTAAAGCAATCACCTGGTCATTGCAGTCAATTTAGTTCAGACCATAGCTGAGCAGGTAGTAGATGTCTACTTCTGAGTGAGCTGAACTCTTTGTACTCATTGCATTGACTAGACCTCACTCAGTTATACAAGGAAGATAAAGGTACTAGAGAACCTAAATTTAATTAATCTTAATT
The DNA here is from genome assembly GCF_000747805.2 of Chaetura pelagica. Lineage (NCBI taxonomy): Eukaryota > Metazoa > Chordata > Aves > Apodiformes > Apodidae > Chaetura > Chaetura pelagica. Next base: position 323,273 of record NW_009954705.1, read on the forward strand.
CCAGCCTGAGCATAAATTAGTTTTTCATTCTCATCATACAGATCTCAAGAATGAGCCTCTTTAGCCTTCTTGTTGAGAGATATAAGGACAACCCTATGTACAATTTTTAAAACTGTATTTAGAGTATTCAAATGTGAAAACAATAAAACTTGAACCAAATAATTTTAAGCATTAAGTTCCACTTAGATCTGCAAAAATACCTTGTGTTCTTTAAGGTTGACTCTCCACAATTACTGTGATAAACCTCCCTTGAAGTGTTTGCTAGTACACGTTCTCAAACCACAAATGAATTAGAACTGCCTCTGTGACTTTTGCATAATCAATCTTTCATATTACTTATAATAATGCCTGTTGTGCTAGTCAGTTAATTGCAGATTTCTCATTACTAATAAATACAATGTTCCTGCCCCTAAAGCCCCTTCCCAGACTCTTGCAGAGAAATTACCTTGAAGAACTGGTAAAGCAATGCTTTTTTGTTTGCATGAAAGAAAAACAACTCACTGAAAATAGTTCTGCAAGCATTTTGTCTGTTAACTGAAGCACAAAGTTAACAGGTTGCTCGGCTCCCCGTGACCCTTTAAGTGTTTCTTTAGCTTCCTGACAGCAAAGCTAGATGTGTTTTTTGGAGGCAGGGGCTTTACTCAAAGGTCAAGTCACTGTGTTTTCCATTTCACTTACACATCTCCAGGCAGGAGCAGTGCAAAGCTGTCTGACACAGGAACAGAGATACCATGGCTGCAGCGCACACCGATCATAGGGAGGCCATCAATAAACTCTTTGTATTTTCTGCACAGGTTTTCAGTTTGGGGAGATTATGAAAACTAAAACATTGTCTGGATACTTAGTGCCAAGTAGCATCAATACACATTAGGGATAGACGTAGGCATTTGAAGGATATCAGTGTTAAATTCTCCTTCAGTGACACTTAAAGAAAGCAAATCAACAAAATCACCAGAGCTCTTACTCTATTTTAAGCACAGCAGCATTTACAAAAAGGACTTGAAATTCCTTTGAAACAAAATTTTATTGTTTCAAGAGTTTGTTGGTTTGGGTTTTTTTGTTTGATTGGTTTGGTTTTTTAGAGGGAGGGGTGTTTGTTTTGTGGACTTCTTGTTGGGTCGTTTGGGTTTTTAAAGAATCAGGATACAGTTTGGCAGGGGATAAAATTGCTTGGTTTTCTTGGAGAAGAAACTGTATAAGCTAAGAAATGTATAATTTTAGACAACTTTTACATTATATAAACTTCTAAGTTCTTATTATCTCCCCCTCCCCATGCCTCACCATCAGCATCAGTCTCAAACATTGAATAAAGTAAAACCCTAATATATCAGTAACTATCCAGTCCAAAAAGATAAACATTCTCCACTGTCATGAATGTTCAAGCAACAGAATTCCTCAAAAATGTTCTTACTCACTATTGGTATTTAAATAATGAACTTAAGGACTATTTAGTCTTACCTATTGTTTTCTTTTTATTCACTGCACTGTCTGCCTTATGCCTTTTCTGCAAGGAAACAAAGCATTTCATTACACTTCACTACAGATTCCAAAAGCATTAAAGCTAGAAACAAGCAAACAACAAAAAACCCAAGAACATATAGATCATCTAAATTGTTTGTAAAAAAATATAATTTGAGAGTCCCCACATTAGAAGTCAGGCTCAAGCCTGATCAAGAGCAAAAAACCTAAGTCTCCAAAACTGATTTTTGGAAGAAAAACAAGAGGAACAATGAAGAACAGTATATTCAGGTGACAGCTACACTACCCATGACATGTACTGGGGTTTTTTTAGATTGATTTGTAAATTATTTCATTCATCAGAACTTTGCAAAGAAGACAGACCTCTTTATTATAAATGGTATCTAAGTAAGTTAGTGCAGATTTTCCCCAGAACAGTTTGCTCTATGCTGAAGATGCTTCCCTTCCACCCATTTGCATAACCAACTTAAAAAACAACCTGTCAGAATTCTCCAGTGTAATTTTTAATAAAAGCAATTAACAAGCTTGAAAAGGTAGAAACAAGTGTCTTGACTTCTACTGTTTCCTTGTTCACTACCTATAGTAAAAATCTTCATGTGCTACTGAAATTCTAGTCAAGTTCAGAACTTTGAAAGCAAAAGGGATATTTCTACTGCTGTTTGGCAATGACTCAAGAGACTTCAGAGACCCATAACTCTGTGACATGGCTTTTTTGAAACGTTGTCTTCAGCACAGCCATCCCCATAACCATACTCACATAGTCTTCTATGATTTCTTTGATGCCAGCAACTGTTAAAATGAATAGCAATGGCACCAAGGTGGTATATCTTCCTGTTGGAGAGACATCTGGAATTTGCTGTGAACAGAGGAAGAAGAGATAACCATTTTATATTCATAATTAGTTTCTAACAAATTCAGAAATTATCTGAGAAGAGACAATGCAAAGCTTTAATTTATGCCTTACTGACATCCCATTTAACTGGGCAAACTACCCTAAGCTCTCAGCAGACTTGAATAAACTACTATCATAAAGTTAGAAAATAAAATTGCTTTACATGCCTTTTATTCTGTATCTCGCCCTCTTCACAAGCAAATAATTCAACTGATATAACTAACTGGAAGCAGTGATAATTTGGACTATCTAAACAGTCAGCAGTTTCACAGGAATCCCCACATATTTCCCAGCATGGTCAAAAGCTTCATGTTTTACAATACTACTTCTTGTTTATACTTATCAAGAATAAAATCAGCTTGATTTTACAGACTACATTGGAAAAAGTCTCTAAATTGCTTTCTAATTTCCATTAGAAAATATACACCTCGTTAGTATTACTACTGATAATATACCTAAGAATATCTTTACAGTTATCATAACAACTGAAACAACTTTCACTGCATTATTATTTCATTTTATAAGCAAAGCAAACCAATAAAACGATACCTGCAGTAAGGCAATGAAGAGAAAAAATGCATTTGCAGCTTTTCTTATCTGCTCATACAGGAATCGAGGTAGAAATGTCACCACGCTGTACTTGGCCGTGCTGCAGGTTACAAGATTTTTATTTTAGTACTTCATTGGAAAGTCATATAGGAATTATAACCAAAAAGTCTAAAGTAGGCTTCTAAAAGCCAGTGTTAGAAAGAACACAGAGTAAAGACCAATACAGAACTTGGAGGAAGTAAGTTGCCTGTGTTATGAGGAAGGTGCTTTACAGAACAAGGAAGGTGTCACACCAACCCAGCAGGCCCACAATCCCACTTTCATTACAGGTACTTTTCTTATTGGTTAAACCACCAGATAAGTTACTACCCTTCCAAACTTCAACACCACAAACACAACTTCTGCCTCAGTTCCAAGCATTTGATCAAGTGCTTACCCCTTAACAAAAGACCAACTTAAGAGCAGAGTTGAACATAAAAGAAATGAGAAATTCTGCAGTGCTATTTTTAAGATGCTTCATTTCCCAGCTCAGAACCACTCTATATTGTTATGAATAATCCTCCAGAACAACAATATACACTTGATTTACATTAATCTTCTCTGGCTATTTCCCTGAGTATTACTCATTTCCCCTAATATTACTATTAGTCCTATTTTAAAACAAAAGTATACCACACTAACTAGCCTCAACAATCCATGCAACTTCTTGTCTTCCTCACATCAAACCCTTGATGGTCTCAAGTGTAACTTCAGGGAAAAAAAAAAGTGTTAAATTTTGTAATCTTGGACAACTCAATTTTTAAATGAGGACTGTAAGCCACCCCATGTTGTCAAGTCAATTGAAAAAATCTGAAGGTTTAGACTCATACATCCAAGTCCTTGCTCTCTGAACACATTAGTTACAACCCAGTCATCTACATGCTTTCTGGAGACAGGTCCTGCAGCATGAGTCTCCTTGCATTATCTGAGCAGCATGAGAGACTGAGTCTATCTAGTAGTAAGCAGAGTTTCATTATACAGCAAAAAAATGTTTAGACTAAGAAGAGCAACTCTGCCTTACTTTCACTCACCTAATTAGCACAGCAACTTTCCCCACTATTAATTACTGGGAATCAGCATAAGTTGGAGATCTAAGGGCTGAGTGCTTGCAGCTGTAGGGCATGGTTTAGTGGTGGATTTTAAAGTGGTGAGTTAATTATTAGACTTCATCTCAAATGTCTTTTCCAACCCAAAAAATTCTATGATTCTATGTAGTACACTTACAGCATAAATTAAATTATTTCCTTAAAATGCTATTAGTTTCTTCCAACTAAGTGGAGGGGGTTTTTTTAAGCCACATTCACTTGGTCCCATATGTAACAATCTTTCTATAATACTGAACATATTTAAACATACATGTCTCAGAAGTACCTTGTGACTTTAGAAATATGTTAATCAAGTTAATAGTTTAGACTTAACCTACAAGTGAATTCCCCAAGCAATACTAAATACGAATCAAGAATTGGCAGATATTTATATCAAAATAGCATTCCCAGGGATACCACATTGCTATGACTACATTAGAGCAAGAAGTTTTCTGATAGCAGTGGTGCTAAAACTTTGTTAAACAACATTTTACCATTTAGAAACTTTACAGCTAGTTGGTGTAAAAAATATTCTTACTCTAATGACTGTTAATGTCAATACAATAAGGCTCTTTTGAATATGCTTTATATGTATTAAGTCACCCCATCCACTGCTTAAGCAACCTGAGAGATGCCTACAGAAAACAGGTACAGTTCTAATTAGCAAGGAACACATTCAGCTGTTCCCATGCAGACCCAGAACAGTAATTGTATGTTTGTATAAAATTAAGGTACATGTTATTATTCAAAAGAAAGCTTCTTATGACAAGCTAACTAATACTTAAGCTGGGCAGTATTTGATTCATTTGGCTGTGAAGAACAGCTCTCTAAAGGACAAATACAATAGTTAGAAATAAAGTTTTGTACTCCCTCACAACAGATAGATGCAGATAGACTTCAGGATAATTAAAGCTCAGACAGCAGTTAAAATCCACAGGTAGAAAATTCAAGCAGCTCATTCACAGCACAATTTTGGTCACTAACGATAAACATCTGCAAAGTTTAGCCCTCTGACCAGCCCAAATCAGAGCCATCTTATCTTCAGAGAAGTGCCTAGTACCCAGCTACAAGAACACCAGAGCACTGCAGTTCACTGAATGGGTTGCAGCAGAGAGAGGAGGGGACCACATGCAGGAAACCAAACAACAAACAGTTTTTTTCTTCAAAGTGACAGCTGTTAACTACGCAACCCTTGCCTAACTACACAAGTTTAATGTTTAAACAGGTGTGCAAACAGTAGAAGATATGTCTCCCCTGTATCTGCAGCTTAATCCATGCAAGTTGTCTATCAGTTTATACCGCTGTGCAAGTCAGAAGGAACACTACCAAAGTCTGTTAAATGTGTTTGTATACACATTAGTACAGGTGAAGGAATCTGCCCCCACTGTTTCTAGAGCAATGCAGGGATTTTTCTGAAAGCTATCACTGTATAAATTGAAAGTTAGTGTTGTTCTCATACCTTAGCTCACTATTGCGCTCCTGAAGTACCAAGGATTAGTTCATTATTTTAACATCACTCAAAATAAAAGGAGCTAACAGTACACTGAGAAACTTGGTAATTCTCTTCCAGTGTAGTTCCTCCATTTATTAACATGGAATTTTTGCATAACAACTCCTACAGTTCACATCTTTCCAGTTTCCCCAAACTTTTCATAAAGTCAAATTTTATTCTCTTGAAATCATCCTTGAAGAGGCAAAATTTGCCAGCGATATAGGCAGGGAGGTTAATTCCTTGAGAAAGGTGTGTGTGCTGGCAACGTGCAGCTGAATCCAGCTCTACATTTTTCTCAGTCAGCCATGCAAAACACTTCCACCCCTTCCTTGAGAATTAGGATCTCCTTGAGACACGTGATCCCATTCCCAATAGCACGAGGTACAACAAAACTGCCCTTTCCTAACTGAACTCAGAGCTATCCTTTCCACAGTTCACATACTTGACATACTCTGCAATCTGAAGAATGAGAATTGCTTGACATTAGTGCTTTTAACACACATCAATTCACAGGAACAATTACTAAGAAAGCCAAGCACAGACATCTGAACCGCAGCAGAGGTGCTGGGTAATTAGAGCGAAGGTCAAGGACCTGAACTCTTCTCTCACCAAGCAGGCTTTGTTTCCATTAACACATACAAAAGATCAGATGCCCTGTAACAGAGAAGGAAGAAAAAATAATAAAGAACCAAGATGATCTGCTTCAATTAAGGGCTCAAATACTGTCTTCAGCGGAGCTGTGTGCGCAGGCTTAAGTCCTGCAGGCACATGACACTTCTTTTAACAGCAAGATTGACATCAGCTTCAGAGGTTCTGCTGTAGCTCTCAAGTACAGAAGCAGTATGAACCTCCAGACAGTCACCACTGCTGTGACAGGCACAGCAGCAAGCTTTATATATTTCAAGTCATATTTAACTACATTAACCCAAAAACCAACAGGCAATTATTACACTGGGTACACAGAAAGCTCACTCATAGAACATGTCACCAACAAACATCAATGCCATGCAGAATCCCAGATAGGTTGTTATAAATCCAAGCATCACAAACAAGGTTTTTAACAGTTGCATGTATGACTGTGAAGTCACCTACCTCCTTACACATGTGAAAAATGGTGTATTTTGATCATGAAACTCGCTAGGCAAAAAAACCAACTGTTTACAAATTCCCAACGAACACACAATCAAGGCTTATAAGAAGCAATTACTTATATGCCTATGCAATTATTATTGGTTGACTAGAAACTAGGTCCTAAACAACTATTGCTCCTTTATTACAGAAGGCAGCAATTTCTGCCTGAACCAATGCACCCCCAGTTTAACCCAAGAACCTTACTCTGTCAGATTAATCATTGAGAGTACATTTCCTGCAGAGGAAGACACCAGACAATACAGGTTTCACTGCTCTATACATGGCCTGTACCCTACTGTCAGCTGAGAAAACAGTATGTGGTGCTTAAATATTCTAGACAGTGTGACACAGACTCGGAGCAGAGGTCAGAATAGAATGTAAAAGAAACAACACTTGCTCTTGCGTAGTAAAAAGTGCAAGACTTAAATCCTACAAGATGCTACTGCTTAAAGCTTGCCAGAGCAAGGCAAAGAACCAAAAGTCAACATGTAAGGTATCTGTCACCCAGCTCTGGAGCAACCACTGCCCATAGTCCATGTGCCTGTTTTGTTTCAGTCTTTTCCTGCACTCTTGTACAGTTTCTCTATAATTGTAATGACATCTTACAATGACATCTTACAAGTTCATATATTGCCAAAAGATAAAACAGGTCATAACTGTTTAAAGTACATTCTTCTCCCAAGCCACTGAAAGAAACATCAAACCCTGAAAGATCTCCCAACAAAGCTGTTACAATACTGTAGAAGAGGGATAAATCTGCTGTCCTAAAATACCCACACAATTACACTGCTTAGTAGTATTCACATGTATTAGAATTCAATAATTTGAACTTTGGCAGAAAATGCTTCTAGGAGTTTCAAAGTGCAACACCCAGTAACTTGTGAAGACTCTTAAAAGTGGCACCACCTCCCCACCTTTCTTAGTGGAAGGACTCCATTTACTTCATGGGTTCACACCAGGAGTGATTAAAGACCACTGCATGTTTGGAAGACTCGTTCTTCCCTTCTTTTGTAACAGGAGGGTCTGATCGCACCTTTAGTCTCCGAGCTCTCTTTTCTCAAATTATATTATTTGAGGAGAAAAAAAATAATCTCACATGGGTTTAAGATTCAGGACTTTCTAAGCCAGCCCATTAGCTCTCGCACAGGTCAAGGTCCACCAGAACTTGTCTTCTGTGGACCACAGCAGTTTGGGTCTGCTGTAATATGATGCTGAAAATCTTCTGTAGAAGAGTTCACTTTAAGTTAAATTCAAGATCTCATGCATAACCAAATTTAAGAAGTAGATAGCTTAATAACCAACCAAGGATATTTAGAAGTGTTTTACACCACATTAGTACAGACATTCCAAATACATTCTTACATTATTTTATAGTAATACACAACTGGTGTCATGTCCTACACCAAAACCTAATAAAGACAGTGTGTCAAGTTCAGTATTGATTACCATTGCTTTTGCTGGCAAGAAGTTATCTGCCCTAATGCACAAGTTCCATTTCAGGAGCAAGACATTTAGGCTGACAAACCCAGCTTGGCTAAGCTATCTGCACTTCCTAAGAAGATGCATCAGCAACAAGCTTATCTTCAAGTGCTGCATTTTAGTTGTCATCTTTGTATAGACCACTGTTAAGACAGAGGTACATGAAAATGCATTGCTCACAGAAGCACAATAGTCTTATTACTCTATAGTTCAAGTAAGAAACTCCTAACCAGGCAAGGATTTTTCAGAATTTCTAACCTCTTGTACCAAAAAGCTCCAGTATCAGCAGGGCTTCTGCCATACAACAGGCACAGAAAGCCTGCAAAAACTAATGTAATGGATGTTGCCAAAGCAAGAATTACTTCCATGAGAAAGGCCTCCTACAGTAGTTACTCATGGCAGTCTTAATCCAGAGCAGGCATTAATACAACTTCTTATGTTGATGCTCAATTTAACCTGAAAACAATACCTCGTGGTGGCACTTAATAGAAGTGGTAACTATTTTTGCTTCCAAGTCCTGTACCCTCCGGGCTTTTCCTAAAGCATGCAAACAGAAAAGGCCTTTCCATTTGTTCTCTATTCATAAAATACCTACAGAAACGGGAACAGACTCCCGGCTATTTTGCAGTAACAAATACATTAAACAAAGACGGTTTAGAAACAGCACTAAAAGCTCTGTAGGCAATATATTGTTTCAGCATGCTTCAATACTGTCAGGTCATCACTATAGAAATATGCCCTTGCTTTTCAGTAAGCCCTGCTGGCAAACATAACCACATAGAATAGAGCTGACTGGAACAGTTAACCTAGAAATGCTACTGCCTAATAAAGGAAGTTTAGTACCACATTCAGTTGTTGTGCAAACCCCAAAAAGCCTTCACAGTAAACAGCACTGTTACAAGGATGACTGAAAAAAATCTCAACGACTCACCTAAATTCCCTAGCTGTCTAAAACCCAAGCACTAACTTCAGTTTTAAAGCCATTCTTTAATTCCAAGTGTGACCACAACTTAAGCAGCTGTTGTTCAAGTGACAAGCAGGGGGTGATAGAAGAAATTACTATTTTAATTTCTCACAAAAATGAACAAATACCTTCACCCTCCACAGAAACTACACAGAAAACAGTTATTGCAGTATTTAAGCTCCACTTAGGTCAACTTAAGATAATTTCTTACTTTTCTACAGACCACCAGCAGTCAGTGATGTCTGTAGCACTGAGCAGAAGGCTATACACAACTGTAAACAGCAAGAGACTTCATAAAGTGTGATCTACTGTACACATCACCTCCAAGTTCTGAAAGACACTTGTTTTGAATACGTAGAAATGCAGAGTCACAAGAAAATACACACTGCTGAATATGGGCCAATATTTATTCAACAAATGTGGGAAAGCAACTTTTTTTTGCATGAAGTCAGACTGCATTTAAGCTTTGGCTCCAGAGTCTGAAAGTTGTTTAAACAGTGACCTTATCCCAAAAAAAAAAACCAAAAAAGACAGTTTAACTCTACTGCTGCACTGCAACTGCTGACTTATGAAATCCACTACACTGCCAAAATAAAAAACAATTTCAGGATGCCAAAGAGCTCAGCATGCACCAGGTAGAAGAGCACTAAACCTCACATCTGTTTATTTCTTTTCATCCAGACATTTTATCTGGGCAGAGTTCAACAGGTCAACTGTCCAGGAGCTCTGGCCCCAAGAGTAGCCCACTGAGACCAAAGATGCACCAATTTCAAATCAACTGTCACAATCTGGAAACACATCAACACCAGGCACACAATACCAGTTACCTGTAGTGAGTTTTAACTGTTAAAATAATCCTTCTATAGCTGTACTGAAGTATTTTTCATTGTGATAGATTACGGAATCAGCAACAGCTGAACTGCAGAAAAAAACAAGTACTTGATGTTTTATGAGAAGTCTATAGCACTGAGTATTTCTTCCCAGTTAAGAACAGTCCCTACCCTAGAACTGAAGAGTTAGCAGAGGATTAGTTTAATACGCTATTTCACTTGTACCATTCAGAATATAATAAAACTTTCCTTCAAGAATTCCATAATGCTTTTCTGCAGTCAGGCAAGCCATCTGTTCACATTACAACAGAAGAGATGTCCAGATATAATAGAAACACTAGTACAAATTGGCCACTGTCTCTCAACTTTACCAAGAGCAGAACTGACCACAAGTAGGGGCAGTTTTACCTACAGGGCAAGAATACATTTTAGTGTAAGAGGAATGCTGGCCTACAGCATAAGTGCAGATAAATGCACTTGCACATAGAATACTATTCACATTTTCAACTGAATATCCTCAAGTAGCATTCACTGTGATCTGCATGTTACAAGGGTCAATATTAATTGGCTAGTGACACCAGCAACTCCTATTTCAGCAAGAGGGACTCACTAAGCATCAGTGAGAACCTCTCCACATATTCAAAAAGCGCCAACTGCTCTAAAATACAAGTGGCTTCTACAGTATGTATGTACAAGCCAAGAAAGCAACACACTTGGCTTTCATTTGTGACACAGAGCTGAAATTAAAGAAGAAATCCAGACTGTGCCTACAAGTCTGCCATCAGCATGCATCCTGCAGACACTGATGGGAGAGTCTGAGAACTAGAGATAAAAAACAGTGTTTAGCACAGGGCTTGTGGTACTACTAGAAGCCTTGTTACACTCTTCAGTGCCAAATTCCTAGTGCTTCTGTATTGCAAAATTAGGAACGCCTCAGTAGTTTACTTAAGTTTTCAGATCTTGTACAGCCTAAAAGTGAAAATTGAAGGCTTCTTGGTATTTATGTATCCTCACAATTTAACTTTTGCCTGTATGGAAGAAAAGTCTCAGAACAGAGGATTTTCTGGATACCAGAATGCACATTTTGGGACCACCTTAATAAGATCAAGCCACCAAATTCTGCCCTGATACGTTTTCAACCAGATTTCTGGATTCAAGATACATCAAAAGTATTCAAGTAGAATTTTGCCCTTCCTTGACGGCTGCTTCTGCCCCTGACCCTTCCCCTCAAGCCAAGTAGCCAGGCTGAAGGCTGGAGTCCTGATACAGATGTAAAGCAGACTTGCACAAGATGTACTAACAGGTGTTGAATTTAAGAATATTACATCAAGCAATGGTTACAATGGGAAATGCAACACACTTGGAGAATTCTAAGAAAACAGCAAATGTACATAAATTTTTCTGGCACTATTGCTCCTCCCGGATCAAAAAACCACAAGTTCAACTATTTCACATCAAATTTAGTGTATCTGTAACAAGGTGCTAAAATCCTTTAACTGGTGATATTTACTGCATGCAGTGGAAGAAAGTTTCAGTACAGTACTGTTGTGCATTCGATATAAGCCAGTGATATCAGAGTTGATTCCTGTATTAGTAAGAAACATCAAGGAATTATATTTACTTGAAAGCCAGATCTGTAGAAAATGCTCACTTTAAGCAAAATAAACCAGTCTTGCACATGCCTTCTATGAGGAAATTACTAAGTGGATAGATGATGGTAGAGCAGTAGATGTGGTTTATCTTGACTTCAGTAAAGCATTTTACACCATCTCCCACAGCATCCTTGTAGATAAGCTGATCAAGTATGGGTTTGGTGATCAGGTAGTGAGATGGATCAGGAACTGGTTGAAAGGAAGGAGTCAGAGAGTTGTAGTCAATGGGGCAGAATCTGGTTGGAGGTGTGTGACTAGTGGAGTCCCACAGGCGTCGGTACTGGGACCGGTGTTGTTCAACATCTTCATCAACAACCTGGATGAGGGTATAGAATGTACCCTTAGCAAGTTTGCTGATGATGCTAAACTGGGAGGAGTGGCTGACACACCAGAAGGCTGTGCTGCCATTCAGAGAGACTTAGACAGGCTGGAGAGTTGGGTGGGGAGAAACATGATTAAATTCAACAACAGCAAGTGTAGAGTTTTGCATTTGGGGAAGAGAAACACCATGTAGTAGTACAGGTTGGGGGCTGACCTGCTGGAGAGCAGTGTATGAGAAACGGACCTGGGGGTCCTGGTGGACAGGAGGGTGACCATGAGCCAGCAATGTGCCCTTGTGGCCAAGAAGGCCAATGGCATCCTGGGGTGCATTAGAAAAGGTGTGGTTAGTCGGTCAAGAGAGGTTCTCCTTCCCCTCTATTCTGCATTGGTGAGGCCGCATCTGGAGTACTGTGTCCAGTTCTGGGCCCCTCAGTTCAAGAAGGACAGGGAA
>NW_009954705.1:335843-340169 GCF_000747805.2 Chaetura pelagica
TGTGGAGTCTCCTTCACTGGAGACATTCAAAACCCACCTGGATGCGTTCCTGTGTGATGTACTCTAGGTGGCCCTGCTCTGGCAGGGGGGGTTGGACTAGATGATCTTTCGAGGTCCCTTCCAGCCCCTAGGATTCTATGATTCTATGCCATTCAGTGTATTTTAGGAAAACCATTCATGCCCTTAGTTTGGTGATCTCAGAAATATTAACAGAGCATTCAAACCACTTTCACACCTCATCTGTATCCCTGTGTTTTTACAAGGCACTAGGCATGTTTATTTTCAAACTGTAAGGTAAAGACACTTTTGAGTCTCCTCCTCCATCATTCATGTAATAACTTTATAAATCAAACTTAGTAAATAAAGATATGGTTCAAACAATTAGACAAATTCAGGTAGAAAAACAAAAAAAACAAACATTTCAAGTGAAAACCACTACCAGCCAATCTAGCACTTCTGCTAAACAGTTGTTTTCATACTGTGCTAATCTGCTACATAACAAGCATATGGACTACCATATCACTCACTCTGAATCATGTCAACAGCAGAATAGCTAGAGGTTGGAAACAGTAATGATTCACTACCACTTCGTGCTTCACACCTGAATTAGAAGGAAAAGCCAGTATTTTAAATAAGAACAAGGAAAACCTTTTCTTGGGGCATATTAGAAGCAAAGGGGGAAAAATCCTCCTGGCTGGGGTCTCTATAGAAGCCTGACTACTATCTCACACTGCCTGTAGCCAGGGATGCCTTAAGTTTATAAGCACCGTTAGCAGACTTCAGTCCTCAAATACAGAATGTCTGAGTAGAAGGTTGCAATCATTGCCTGCAGAGCTGTGTACAGAGTGGCTGACAGTTTTCAAAACACAGGGGCCTCAATTATTACAGAACTTTAAAATAAAGTACAGAAATGCTCCTATTAAAGCGATAAATACTTAAGTTTTGTATAAATCAAAACAGGTACTAGTTAGCTTTCATAAAAGCATACATAGCAATACCACAACTACATCTCTGTTGGACAAAAGAATGGTTCCATTTCTACATATTTCTAAGCCTCTAAAATGGTTCAGCTGAAAATGAAACATAAATTACCTTTTAATAAAAGGTCCAAAGAGTTGCAAATACAGTTTTTCAAACTGAACACAATAGGAATAAAAGCAGCTGCTAATGCAGGTAGAAGAGACATGTTCCTACAAGAAGGAATCACTGCTGCAGCACCGTAACAACAAATGAAGGTGGCCAAATATACACACATATGAAGGACCAAGCTAAATTCAGCCTACAACACACAGTTTTAACAGCACTAGGTTTTGAAATAGTTTGTGACAAAATGTGAAAATTATCACTACTGCTCTATGAAGTTCTCATAATCTCATTACAACAGAAAGCTTGGAAACGGGGGGGGGGAAAAGAAAAACATTCTCCTTCATTTTCACTCTCACACTTCAAGGCTTTTGGAAGTGTCAGTGCCTTATCCCATCTTGCCATTCATCTGGTTTTTGCAACAGCACTATATGTATGCTATTTACAAGTATTAGGGAATTATCTATTTTGCTTACTTCGCCAAAAATTAAAGACCCATTGTTACTTATCAATTTGCTCCCACAAACATAGGAATTTACTTTTAACAGTGCCTCTCTCTCTCAAAAAGTTCAAGAGCTCAAGGTGACTAGAACATTTTAAACAAAAAAGCCATATCACTGACCTACCTTCCCCCTCTGCACCTCCATTTCTTGCTGTATTTTGCTTAGTTTTGAGCAAGCTATTTCACACTTCTCCTTCACTTGGAAAACTTCATGAACAAATTTCCACTGTTATTCATTCAGAGAACCCTCAGCATCTACCAAAAAGGTGACAGTCAGAAGTTACGTGATTTACAAACTGATTTATTCTCTCCTTCAGTTTAGTTTTCCATAAGCCCATATGTACAGATGTTATCTGCTTACATAGCACCCCGTGCCATTGTACACTGAAGCTTCCTATGGAGACAACACACTTTCAATTCCACTGGCACTGAGAATTCCAGAAGCTGAACACAGTAAGAAAGTCCAAGGGCAATACAGAACTGCAGTTCAAGAGAAATTCCAATATACATAAGAAAGTGAATAAATAAACCTCCACTCACATTCCACACAAGACAATCTTACTCAGATATCACAAGCTCAAGTCGCCTTTGCCTTCATTCCCAGCGGGCTGAGGGAAAAAGGCTAATCCCAAGGATGAACAGAGCATAGCCAAAGCCTGTCACTCTTTGAGTGATCCAAAGCTTTCTTAAGAAGCAGCAGCAAATTGCTAGAAAGTCAACTTAATTTCCAAGTTACTCTACAGAGCTTAGATCCCTCATCAGGTAATGCTTTTTCTACTTTCCCACTGCACCATCTGCATTTTATCCTATCCCTCACACACCAAGGGTTAGGGCTTCCCACCCAACTCAAGTTGCCCTTGTCAGAAGACAAAGCGGCAAGAATATATTGAAAAACATACAGCTACCAGGAGATGTCTTCTGGACTGCGAGTCAGACACAGCAGCTTTTTCAGATGTTGGTAATAGCACTAATGGGAACAAGTGAGAGCCCACCTGGAATACTGTGTCTAGTTTTGGAGTCCCCAACACAAGGGGGACATAGACCTGCTGGAGCAAGTCCAGAGGAGGGCCACAAAGATCAGAGGGCTGAAGCATCCCTCCTATGAAGACAGGCTGAGAGAGATGAAGTTGTTGATCCTAGAGAAGAAAAGGCTACAGGGAGCCCTTATAGCAGCTTTCCAGCTAAAGGGGCTACAGGAAAGCTGGAAGAACTTTTTACAAGGGCTTGTCGTGATAGGACAAGGGGTAATGTTTTAAAATGGAAGTGGGTGCATTTATATTAGGAAGAAATTCTTCACTATGAGGTGGTTAGACACTGGAACAAGGTTACTCAGAGGATTCATGGATGCCACCTTCCTGGTAGCGTACAAGGTCAGGTTGGATGGGGCTCTGAACAACTTGGTCTATTGAGAGGCATCCCTTCCCATGGCAGGACGGTTGGAACTAGATTATCTTTAAGGGCCCTTCCAATTTTGTGACTCTGAGTTCTTGGTAACAAAGCCACACACTATTTGTTGATAAGACTGAGCCAGACAAGAACAGAACCCCTTCAGGAAAACCGGAACTACAGATTCTTCCAACCCTCTATGCTCTGCTT
Source organism: Chaetura pelagica (assembly GCF_000747805.2). Classification (NCBI taxonomy): domain Eukaryota; kingdom Metazoa; phylum Chordata; class Aves; order Apodiformes; family Apodidae; genus Chaetura; species Chaetura pelagica. The sequence goes on from NW_009954705.1 coordinate 339,025, forward strand.
TTCTTTCTGTAAAGCAGGAAAAGCAGCAGCAATCTATGTGTATAAAATGGTTGAAATCAGCTCATAATTAGTCAATCAAAAATAAAAAAGTGAGAAAACATCAAACGTTGCTGCCCACATAGAGAAAAGCAAGACACTAAGAAAATCTGCCATTTTAACTGCTCCTAAACCACAGGCTTTCCCAGACAAGTACATACTAAGTCAAAGTTGAGGAGAAAATCCTGTGTTAACACAAACTGCTGCATTATTCACAACACCAACATCCTTCCGGAGGATATTTATTCTTAGAATTATGTTTGGTAATACACACAATAAACCAGCTAATGGAAATCACCATCTCAGCAGGATATAAAGTTCCCCTCTTTTCATAAAGACACTTATTGTGTAAACCATTCTTTGAACAATAACACAAACATCTGCACTAGCAAACAGAAGCCTGCTAAATAACACTCCTCAGCCATGGCAGGAGCCATCTGTTCACCTAGCTAACCCAGGGCAAGCGTGGCAAGCACTGCCACAGCTCACTTGCATTACGCATCCTCATGTTCCATGTTTCAGAGCACATTATCTGTTTCCAAACTGCAATAACATGGCATTAATCATACCAACAGAAGTCTTGAACACACACCCCTACAGCAAAAGGCTCCAAATGCCAAAGACAATTCCATTTGGTCTTCAAATGAAGAAGACAAGTGGACCACAACCTTGTAAGCATAGGGATGTGGGACTATAAACTCTTAATTATTCTTGTTCTGTTGGAATTACTTTCTTCTCTTCTTTCCTATTCTACTTGTTTTTACTTCATCTAGTTATCCTTACAGCTGGATGCTGCTGCTGCTGCTTTCCAAGAGGACACTCAATTCTACCCAAATCTCACCAGCGATATTCACGGGATGTCCCCTGTGTGAGAGGTCTTGTTGTTAAAAACTTCAGTGGTCCTACCAGGGCTGCAGGAGACCTTTCCGTGCATCCCGCCCGCACAGCTCCCAGCTCTCGCCACTGTTGATCCAGGCAGGTTACCCCTCGCTGCCGGATCCCTCCCCGGTACTGCCATCACAACCCGAGCACACACCCCGGCCAACAAACCCCGACAGACGCTCAGCTTACTGCGCTGCGAAGCGGGCCCGGGAGGGCCCGGCGGGGGG
>NW_009954705.1:340677-342569 GCF_000747805.2 Chaetura pelagica
GGGGCTGCCCGGCAACCTGCCCTGTGCCCGGGGCACTGCCCGCCCGGCGGCCGCGCCGCGTGGCCGGGGCTGCGGGGCCGTCAAACAACCAGTTTCAGGCTGAGAAGAGCAAAGCGGTTTTCTTTACACCTACAGCTTCAAAGCTCAAATCTTCCACTTAAAGTCATTTTCATCTCCAGCTGGTCTAGAGCGACTTCAGTTCTATGAAACGTCGTTCAGCTTTGCATTAAGAGAAAGCCAAAAGCCAGAGGAAAGGAGCTGCCTATTTCCTCTGTCAAGCCTCAACACGCTACCAAAGTTGTTGGAGAAGGATTTACTGCTTTCCCCTTCCATTCTGAGCCATAAAGATACTTTACACTGCTTGAGCTGTAAATATAGAAGAATATCAGTTTATTAAACAAGCCATGGATTTACAAGCTAGCATGGGTGGTTCTAGACAAGACAACTTCTCATAAGAATCAAGTAAAAATGTTATTTTAGGGTTATTTGAAAAGCCCATCCAAAGATAACAGAGAAGCAACTGTTCTAAAGCCAAATTCAGCAGCTATTATTACTGTAGACAGCTAAGATCACACTGCAAAAAATCATGATCTAATCAGTGGCTAAAAAAGACTCTTTCAATGAAGAAGAGGCTTAAATTATGTCTTTAACTGCAGCTTTAGGAAATAAAAAAACAAACAAACAACCTTCAATCTTAATATAACCATAATGTATCAGGCACTTACGTTCTCACACATTAATAAAGACAAGTACCAGTAGAGAGATTTATAGGTCTAAGCTAACATCCTGCTCTTCCATCCCAGACTTCCCGAGTGACTGGTCTTTTATTGCTAGTGCCAACAGGCTCTGTAACCTCCAGATGTCAGCCACTGGAGGGCAACATTACCCATTCATCTTACAAGATAGTCCAACAGAGGAAAAATCTTTGCAATGCTAGTAGAGGGCCACGGCTAATGTAATTAACTAACTAAAATGCTTTCAAGAGCACTTTCTCTGGCCCAAGGCAAATTTTCAACATTGTGAATTCATACTTTGGAGACATTAAGCTGAACTTTAAGTGTGGGGCAAATTAATTGATTTTCTTCCATTTCACTCGACACTAACTCAGACAGCAAAAATAGGCTCAATGTTAGTATTTACCTTGTGAAAAAGGACAAATTTAGGAAGTGAAATATGTAAGACTATACATTATGCAAGACTATGCCATTATAATGCAAAATCAGTTTACTCAGCCTGATGAAACTTGCCACAATACACAGGACCACTCAACCTTGCTGAGTGGGTATTTTCCCCCTCAGAAAAACAGAGCTAAGAGCACTACTGGATACTCTCTGTTCCTTCCCATTGATTTCATGTTGTGTAACTGCAAAGGAGATAAAACAACAGAACCCTTAAGAGCATTAAGTGCAAGGAAGCAGCTTTCATATGTTTTCTTAATCAAGCTCCCAAACACAAGTGCAATTATTCTAAGACAAATGGACTGTAAAAACTGTGGGTTTCTTAAAGGCCTTATTTGTTTCACTTTTTCATTACTCCCTCTCATGCTTGAAATCCTCCTGCTTATTAGTTCTCTTCACTGCCAAGCATCATGAAGCTGTCCCACAACTTTAAGGATTAACTGAATCAATAGAGCTGATAAAGTTCAGAGGTATTTAGGTTTACTTAAGACACTCTGCTCCTGGCTGCTCTCTCCAAGATAAGTGCCCCTAGGACAGCAGCATTTGCCTCACTATTTATACTAAAATATTTTCAGAGCAGACTTGTAAGTGCATAGAAAACATCTGTGTTAATAAGGTCTTCATTTTTCCCAATGGCTCAAATCAGCTGCTTCAACTTTTACTGGAATAAGCCTCATTTTGGAAGATTATCCCATAATCCTGCCCATCAGGAAT
>NW_009954705.1:342984-363094 GCF_000747805.2 Chaetura pelagica
AGGAATGCCTTCCACTTCCCTACCCTGTTATTAAGCAGATCACACCCAGAAGCCTGCAATCACAGTGACCAATGCTATGGCTGTAGATGCTTTACTTCCCTGCGTTTAGAAAGGTTAAGGAGCCCTGAGCTGCTGAGAGGCTCCTGGTGGGCAGCAGTCCCAGAGGCTACATCACCTTCAAAAGGCATCCCCCTCAAGAAGACCTGACCATATATAGACCATCACTGCAGCCACACGAAGGCAACTGCACCTCTGCTCCTTACTCGAGAAAGGCTATGGATAAAGAGAGCACACATTTGACCACCTCCAGCAGTGGTGAGACTTAAAACTGAAGTCACAGCAGCTCCTACTCAGCTGTGTTTACTTCCCTGTATCCAAAGGGATCAGATTCACTGACTTAACTTCAGGACAGACCAACTTTTTACTCTGGGAAGGTTTCTATCCCATAAGACCTTTATCTCCTGTTATTTGTCCAAGGACTTGCAACACTATGTAATTTACCTTGGATAAAACTACTGATGCTCTGAAAAGCATATTAAGGGTAGACCATTGTACCTCACAGCCTGTTTATTTACTGTGTTTAGCAACATCAGATTTCAGGTCTTCCAACTACATCAATCTTAAGAACTATATAATCTCACACATCCTGCATATAGATTTATGTATTCGTTTTAAGATATTTAGAAGTCAAGACAATTTGATAAAAGGAAGCTGATTCTACAACAACATAGCACAGTTTTGGTGTGCTAGTAGAACAGCTCTTCACTTGCTGAAGATGTCATTTGTCTCAGCTTCTATCTCCAGAGCTCTGCTGTTGGTCTTCCTAGTCCTCAGTATTCCTGCCCACCTCTGAAATAATGAAAATCCATCATCAGTTCACGACCTACTCTGTTCTCTTAGCTTGGTAACATGTACCTCAGGGAAAAGGGAAAGCAGATTTTTTTACTGGCTATGACTGATTGTTCCCACTCATCTTCAGAAAAGAAGCCTTGAAGCATCTCAATAGACTAGAGCAGAACAGATCAAAAAGTAAACAAGGGAGCCTTACAAAAAACCTGAGGATACTTGCAAGCCAGTTCACCCATAGGTATTCTGTGAAACTACAAAAGAGCTAGTAGAGCAGCATGATTGTTAGAGTAACACACTATGATTACTATCTATTTTAATGGAACTTAGATCCTTACAGAATTTCAAGTGTCCAATACATTTGGCTTCACCTTTGAGGCACAAGATACTTACTGCTGGAGTCTAATACTGTTTCACACTGTGCTTTACAAGTTCCATGAGTCAGACCTGAGTTATCTACTGCCTTTTATAAAGCCCATTCGTTTCTTCAAGGCTCTTACTTCACACTATTTAACAAGTTTATTTTCTAAAAAAAGATGTGATTAAAGCCTGACAAAAATGAAGAGATTTTATAGCTTTCTCTGATCATTAAACCAGGCTTGATGCCCTGACAAATTCACATTGCATTTGTTATCACTTGAAAAGCAATGAATTATAATTTAATACTCTTACTTCACTGGGCCTGCAAAGATGACATTTTCCATGTATATCTGTCTCCTTAATGTCTGCCCAGTAATAATCATAGCTTTTATGATTAAGTAAATAAAGTGGTGTGAATTGTGTAGTGTTTTAAAAGATGAGTCACTTTGGATGCTTGCCAACTGTGAGAATTCACAGGAGAACCTTACTGAAATTTTATCACTTTTCTCTTAAGTAGATTAGCCAGCTAGTTACTACTCCTGTCTCGTACCCTGGTGAGGTGCTCAATTGCTCTAACATCTGTTCCATTTTTAAAAACAAGTGATAATAGAGCAATTGAACAACTCACCAAGACAGCAGAAGCACAAGCTATGAGAAACAGTAGGTTTGTAATGGAGAAGTTACAAGAGAGGCTTTATCATGTCAAGGTTAGAACTTAAAGCAATACTAAGGTATTGCCAAAAATCATGGCACACTGTTTGCAGGACTAGGGTCTAATAGAAGAAAGGCCACTGATCTAAAGAAGCTGACTCTGCTTGAGCAAAGTTGGACTATGGTCTCCAGAGGTCATTTCTAACCTCAACTTCTGTGATTCTAAGCTTAGACACTCACTCACAAGTCAAAGTTTAAGCAGCCAGAGTTCCTCATGTCCCCCCAACTGTATTAAGAGGCAGTTTTTAAATAATGAACCATCTGAAAGACAGCTTCCCTCAGGGTGAAAAACAGAGTCACCAAAAGCCTCCCAACCTTGTAATGTACATAACACATGGTGTTATTGTTTCAGGCTTAGCAAACTGATCATCTGAGAAGTTAAAACTCATATTTAGAGGTGGCAGACAAGCTTGACTTCTGCCTGCCCTGAAATACAAAGTCTGCGCTTAACAAGCCACCCCACATTCAGTGATTCACCGTCACTTTCTTGGAATAACATCCTTTTCACAGGATTATCTTCACAGAGAATCAAAAGAGAAGTTCTGCAGTTGAGAATTGTCAACAAGTTCATATATAAAAGTGACTTTGAAGCTTGTCTAAGTGAGCTGGTTTTACCTGAAATTCATTCTTTCTTGCACTATATCATTACCTGCTCTTACTGTTCAACAGAATTGCACTTGAATCTTGAAGTACATAAAGGTAAGAGCTCAAAGAGGGAGAGCACAGCATGCTCTCACAAGAGATGCAGGGCGTGAACTTAGCTACCAGGTTCTCCAGGAAAGCTTTGTTCCCATCAGGACTGGGATACCTTAACCTTGAGTTATAACCAGTTCATGTGAAAACCTGTGCAGCATTAAGGTTGTTGGGTTTGGTGGTTTGTTGGGGGTTTTTTTGTTTTGGTTTGGGTTTTTTTAGAATGTAGAAAACTTCTACAGAGTTTAACAGTTTAATATTGTAGGCAACTGTTCAGACATAGCGAAGTCTGAATAAAGAAAGTTCTGGAATAATCCAGAGTGGAGCTTTTATTTTCTAGCTCTTCTGTCATCAAGAATAATTTTGAACAAGCTTCCTTCTTTGTAGATGTATGTCCTGCAAAGTAAGATGTCCTTAGGTCATCTGTATGCAATAAATATATATTGAGGTGGGGTTTTTTTTAAGATTTGTTTTACTTCAAGCTATTTTCAAATTCGGTAACATCCATCATGTTACTAACATCCTTCTTTCAGGAATTTAAAGCTTTCAGCAGGTAGAGCTAAGTAGTCTGGTATTCATTTAACTTTGATCATGGAAACATGAACAATCTCGTCAGTTTTCATAGGCCATTTAGAAAGCAGAGCAAGAAAGGATACCCTTCCTCAGCTTTCCCAAGGAAGTTTCTTGGGGTTTGAGGCCAACCAGAACTCCTGTAGAGGCCATTTACCAAAACAAATCATTTATATGTGATAGTAACAAGTATAATACTTCCACAAGAATGCAAATCACAAGTAGGAAAAAGGAGCAGAGAGCAAAGTACTGTATGAATTAGCCTAGGACTTCACTAGCACTGAGCTTCTGCTTTACTAGTGTCAAATCAAGTTGGCAAAACGTTACCTAAAAAATGAATAGTGTCAGTTCTGATAACACAAGGGCTAAGCATAAGTGGTCAACATCTTTTTAGTCTAGAATACCAACATTCAGTGGTTTGGTCTAGGATAACAAGGAGGCCATGACAAATTATAGTGACAGAAGATGGTTGCTAGCTACAACATATGTAACATATAGGAGAACACGTGTGCAGCCTTCACAGTATTATCAGGAAATGCTTGTGATGTTGGACTTAAGAGCTATCCTTCTGTCTCCTGGCACTAGGAACCAAACAACCAGTCTTTTACCCTAATAGGATGAAATGTTTGCTACCATGCAACACTAAAAATGGACACCAAATTAGTACAGTCAGCTGTCTATATGAGCATTTAGTAATTGGGTGACTACTCAGATAAAGGCCCTCCAGATAGCAGCTTGTAAGACAAGCAAGACACAGAAGCAATCCCAGGGAAGGTACTGTTTTTCTTAAAGGCTAAAGACCATACAAAACTGAGAAGTTGGGAATGAACTCAGTTCAGACACTAACTGGTAGGCACATTCTCCAAATGCTTGTAATTGTTGTTTTGGATCTTTTTTTTATTTTTGGGGGGTGGGTTTTTTAAAGTAGTTGCATGTTCCAGCCCAACTACCAGGATACTGAGTGAGCAAAACAATTTCAGATTAAGAGTTTTTCAGTAAGGTCTTTTTCTTGAAAGTTAACCTGAATTTGTCTGTGAACAGCTAAAGCTATAGTGGAAAAACCTTGTGTTCAGGTCAAGCAACTTGAAATTGCTACAGAAAAGTCCTACTAAAAGTCAAACTTGGGAGAGAGGGAATTAAAGCTCCCAGATAACCCCTCTGTTCAAGTCTGAATATAAAAAGACATCCATACCTTTGCAGCAGATGTTTTAGAGATGCACAGCAAGGAATAAAAGCTATTTCACGCACAGCAGAAAATGGGATTTGAAGATAGGAAATTTTTTCTGTGCTAGATACAGACCAATAAAGAAACCTGAGAATCTGATGAAGACAGCAGCCACAAAAAGGATATTAAGAGTAAATGCTTCAGAAACATTAGAAGAGAGGACTGAGCAAAGGAAGTTTATTTTCTGAACTCCAAGATGCAAGGACAAAATTGTCATCAATCAAGCTAACCCAAATATTGCAAAGGAAATTAGACACAGGTCTGTAGCTTCTCTCCGTTTCTCTTGATAGTTATGCAATGTGTGTAGGTTATCAAAATCAGCAAGGCTAAGAAGGCTATTGTTGGGCAGCCAGTTAATACTTGTGGATTTCATAATTTGCTTAAAACTCAAGAGTAGTTGCCTGTAAGAACAGACCATGAATTGTTCTGCAAGTGAAGCTGCCATACAGGAGGAGCTTCTATCTGTCATGCTGGAAAGAGGTCACTTGTCAACCTACTCTGAGACCAATTTTAGGGATAATTTCTTTTAATCAGTAAAAAACTCAAGACCGACAATTGGCCACAAGTTTGGGCTTGCTTAGTTTGTAGACTGGAGAGCTACATGCCGTTTACAAGTGTTAGTCTTTAAACAGATGCATTAATCTGGTCTTCAGAAACATATACACAAAAATCCCATGTTACAAACACCTAACTGAGCACTTCAGGGGAAAAGTGCTGCTGTAAGTTGGGAGCTCAACTAAGCAAAAAGAAAAGCTTGGATATACTGGTCAATCCAAGGAGGACTGATTTTGCCAGTCCGATGTAGCTACAGACAAACTAGAGTGTTATGATAGATGCAGATACAGTATAGGAGGATACTGATCCATCATGTCAACAGACATGCAACATCAGTAGCTTTCACCTACAGTGGAAAACTAGAACTGCACACATTCATGAAAGACTTCTTGTAGCCTAAAAGCTGAATCAAAAGCAACTCATGAGATTACAGAAATGAAGGGGAAAACAACTCAATTTCCTTGGCCCTAACGTTAGCCTGAACAGGAATAGTGAAGTTAAGACTTGTGAAGTTAAGTTGCTTCTTTCTTGTGTTGATCCCTGATTTAAGCTAAGGTTCGTGACACTGAAAAAGGTCTTTCTGAGCAATCTTAAATTATTAACTAGAAGGTTCTTAACTCTAAGAACTTCAAGGCACAAAACACACCTAGTTTCGAAGAGCCACCTTGATCAACTTTGGAATGGAATTGCATACCACAAGACGACACAGCTGGAGCCTGGATTTTTATTAATTTACCCAAATTCACTCAGATGAAATAGCTAAATCTTGCCACAGATGACCAGAACAGATTCCTAGCAGATAACTAGAGACATTTCAGAGCACTAAAAAGCAGCAACCAGGATTATGCTACTGTAGAAGCAGAGCATGCAGTTTAGCAAAAACTATATATAGTGAAGAAGCTTCAGATACATGAAGATCACACACAAATACTGTGTATTTCAAGAGACAGAACAGAACTCTTACTTAGGCAAAGGATAACAAGTCTACCCAATAAAATTCACTTCCCTCTGTATGAGTAGAGGGCAGGCATAATTATTCAAAGCAAAAATGAAGCAGCAAAATACTTGGGTATGGGAGAACAAAGGTGTCTAAGGCTGCTGTGGTCTAAGTTAAGGTTTCCTTGGTGATTTTTTTTTTTCTTCTTCTTTGAATGGCTAAGTAAAGGCCTGATGTTTCTATTCCCTCTAACAATCATCGTATGCAGCCTTAGTGAGACCACAAGGGACACAGCACTTTGTCTAAATTAGCTCTTCTCCATCTCCAAAGTAATTTTGTACCTGTTCACTTAATGTCAAAACCAAGCAGCTTCTGCTGATAACACTGAGCTAATAAAGCTGCATGAGACAAATACAATCTATTTTTATTCTGCCTCATGTTTCATAGCCATAACTGTCAACTAAATTCCAAGACTGAACCTATATCACTATTAATTAAAAAGAAGTTAGTCCCTTATTTCGCTGCCCCAGCTTCCACATTAAGTTTATTAAAAAGTTAGGGGCACTAGTGATTGGCACCCATTAAAACAAGTAGTTTGTTGTTGCTTCTAGGTTCCTGTTCTGGACTGGAAAAAGATGGTCTTTCTAGAAGCTTCACTCCTACTCCACTCTATTTAGTTGTTCTCCAAACTCACTTGTGTATTTGCTAGCAGCTTGTCACCATAACCTGGACTACAAGGAGGCTCTTCCTGGTATACAACTTTGTGTCCAATTTATGAGAATAAATGATACATCTGGGGCCTGAAAAACTAAGTTTCAGGCAGCAGATAATTTAGATCTTATAGCCTGACACAAAGTCGAATACTCAGCTTCAGCAGCTACTGTTCAACATCAGAATTTTGAAAAGGCAAGTACTCCAGCAAGTCAGAGGAGCCTTCCAAGCTCGCTGAAACCCTGCAAGTCCAAATCCAAACAATTCATATGTAATAGGTTTTTTAAGAGTTAGTGCAAATTACTTTTATTTCTCAAGAACTTGGATTCAACTCTGAAAACTACCTATGAGTTCCATATGCTCCAGGCTTCCAACAACTTAGTAAAAGTCTATAAAGGCACCAAGGTATCCTATGGGAAATTTGTTGTCAATTTTTTACAATTAACAGCATGTAACTTTAAGAAGCCACATAAGAAGCAGCAATAAAGCAGCTTTGAAGGTGGTAGTGGAGGCACTGGTTCTGCAAGAACTTGATGTATTAGGCAGAATTGTTCCCTGTTTGGGCTTACAAGTTTCAGGATGATTGGTGACATTTCTCTGCTCTTTTTGTAATATTTTTTTTTTTTAAACTGGACTAGCATGGCCTACAAGCTATCAGAAAAGCTCAAAACACATTTGCACTCATTAGAAAGCACTGAACAAGTCTTCAGCGTTTTATACAGTTTGGAGGACATTTCTTATTTACAATCACTTCAAAGCATTTTCTGTACAAGGGAATGGTGCAAATGCAGATTCCACGGTGCAAACACATTAAAACACATACTGTGTCCATTCTGCATGCACTTTCAGCCTCCGAGGTGAAGATAACTTCACAAAGAGACTCCTTTTGAATTTTCAGCTCACAATATCTTCCTATGAGAAGGGGAAAAAAACTAACAAATATAGTTTAACTGTGAAACCACAGCATTCAACAATGCACAAGAGCAATTACACTCCCTTCCTCCAGTATTGCTATTTGCAATTCCTGGGATTTATCAGAGATTTGATAGTTAAAGCAATTTTCAGAAGTGAACATGAGGTAGTAAGAGTTACAGCTAAACTGGATTCTGCTACTTCGAGCAGGAATAAACACCTCCTCTGAATAATCCCACTGCTCAAGGAAGATTGTGGAATTCTAGCACTTGTGTCAGATACATCTTGGATAACCATGACTGGCAATCCTATTTGTAGGGCATGTACATAACTATCAAGCACAGCGGATCTGTTAAGTGATTAGTGGAATATTTCAGAAACAGCCATCAGAAGTCTCCTTAGCACAACTGACAGTCACAGCTAATCCTCAGAATAGAGCACTTGCAGTTTTCCACCCTCCCACCTTTAAAGCTTGTTTCCCTGTATTAATATTGGTTGAAGCTAAAAATATCTTTGGCACATCATAATTCTATTAGTACTCTGGCATACAGGTGCTTTTTTTTCATTTCTGTAATGCATCTGTTCCTATAACAATTTACTAACAGCTCTAAGCATATGAGCTGCAAGCACAGCTGAGCTTGCTTTCTAAGAGAACAAGATAAATGTTTTCCCATTTATATGATCATGATGTCAAGTTATCTGTATTCCTCTACCGAAAGCCCACAGGCCTGTTAACACCGGCTTATAGCCAACACTAGATTAGAAAGATTTACCAAATACATACTGACCTTTTGCTCTAAAGCACTCCCCAAGCTGCTGTTCTTAATTCTGTCTACCCATAGTTCAGTGTGATGCCCAACAAAAGCCACTGCCCATTGTACAGTTACCTAGAGAGAAGCATCTCTTCCAGTGACGGCATGGAAACATGATGTTCAGTCCTTCTTGTACTGGCTGCATGAAGATGAACAGCAGTAGTCCTTCAAAGTTCTCTACAGCATTAGCAGGTCTCAAAGCTGATTAAAGTGATCCCCATGGTAATCTGTGAAATATATGTTTTGCACATTCAAACTGCTCTGCGTTGGATTCACAAAAGGAAAGTGCAGCAGATGTCTGTGTAGACCCATGCACAAAAATACAGCTGTGGCTTTCACTGGAACATTCTAATACATTTCAGCAAAAAGGGGAATTCAGCATCATGTAGTATTTCAGCACTTAAAACAACCATTGACCAGTTCCTGAACTCTGACACCCCTCAGTCACCCACCCTCCCCCCCACTCCCCCATACCAAGTTTCAAAGCACAACTTCAAGTGAAATCCTAATAGAAAGACACAGTAGAATTCAAGTTCTGTTTCCTCTAGAGATTGTGATGTTACAGGTCATGAGATCCATTCATCTTTGCAGGTATAAAAGATTTTTTTTTACCTTACTTTTTCTTGCCTCTGAATAGGTTTAATAGCAAAGTGGTTCGGGTCTTAAATTAAAAGGCTAAAAATTAATTCAGCTATTAAAAAATCTCTCTCCTTTAAGAAAGGAGAGAATAGTCTCCATTTTCTTTTAACCTGTAGTAACCCAATTTGCATGAGCCTCTCTTTAGACTCACATCTACTTATACAGCCCTTAGAGCAGCTTTTCAGTTGACTTCCCTAGCAGCCTGTCTGCCCTCCTTCCCAGTGCCTGCCTCCAGACTATTTACTTGCTTTGTGGATGTGGAACAGAAAAGGAAACAGCAGCATGTTCAAAGCCTTAGAAAAAGGATATATGCAGAAGCAAAGACTTGGCTTTTTGCCCTGAATCTGAAGTTACCATTCCAATGAAGAACACTTCACTATGGCCATCAGGCCCACTTCAGTAATCCAGTGGCTATTTCTAGTGAGAGAGAACAGTTACACCACCTTTGTGCTCTGAGAAAGGCAGACCACGCTAGAGGCCCAGGGCCCCCACTGGCTATTAACCACCAACTGCAGCTTGGTCAGTTCAGTATTTCTGAATTTCAGCACACTAACATTACACCAGCAACTTTAGAGTTTAGTTCTGTTTATGCCAGAACATAAAGGCAGACTCCATATGTGACAGGTGTATCAAGCCCAGGTCTTAAAACTGACAGAAAGCTGGGCAGAACATAAAGTCAGAACATCACCTGGCAACTGGCACAACTAAGGTTGGTAAAAGATCATCACATAAAGGGTATGAATTATATATGAACAAGACAATAACAGGAAACCATGGAAGACACTCATAGCTACAAGTAAGTGCTTTTTACTCAGGAGAGGAAGGTAACTCAAAATTTTAGTTGCTCTCATCCAGCTTTCATTAGGAAAGTGTGTTGCATAATGCATGAGGAAAACATCTGAGAACAATGTTTGAAAATATTATCTATTCCCTAAAAACCATTATCTATTCCCTACACAGATGAATGTAAGAACAGACAGTAACATATCCATTTGTCCTCTGCATATAGCTGAGCTCTTTTTCTTACTAAAGCAGTAAAAGCTCACCATCTGACTAGGCTAGCATAGATTAGCAGGTCCCTATTATAGGTTATTCATATCCTACCTTGAACCAAAACTACTTATCTCACCTTCTCCAGGCCAGTGAGCTCTGGCAGCAGAGGCACTGTTACCACAAGACAGTGGTGAGTAAGCAAACAGCACCAGACTGGCCAGGCCCAGAATCAGTCTGGCAAGGCATCTGTTGCTTTCTGTCCTGGGCTCTGCCACCTCACAACAGCCACCACAGCCACCCCTCAATCTACCTTATTTCAAAGGCTCATCTGCTCCTGAAATGTACAGTCTCAGTAATATCTGCCTAACACTGTTCTAGGTGAAACCACAACACAAATTAGCCACAGTATTTTTAATGTATTTGTACTGCATGCTCCCTAAAAAAGCCCCCCTCAGATCTTTCCCAACTTCATAGATCATACTTGCACACACCAGACAAGTCCACCTTTGGATCAGTAAGCCTAAGCTATATATTCAGCTATAAAGACTCCTTGATCAAAAAAAAAAAAATTATACTAGAATACAATCGGATCACTTTCAACTTTGTTACTTCTTTTTTAACACGAAAAGCCTCATCTACACACTTACACTGCACTGGTACTATAACTTGATTTTGAAAAATGACTTGTTTTTCCTTGACAGATGTAACAGACAAGTATACTCAGTGAAGGGGAAAGAGACAAACTTAACCATGCTGCCATGATGTTTTCTATATTGACTAGTTTTACTTGGTTGTCCTGAAGACAAGTAGGAACTTGTTACACATGATTTATAAAAACATCAATAAAACAAGAGTATCTCAACATATACCTAGCATTAACCTCAAGGATTTTTTTAATTTTTCCAAAATTGTACAAAATACAAAACATGTTCTTTCCACCCAAATTGCACAGTACTTCACATGAAGGACAGTACTGTTGGTGTATTTACCATCAACTGTGAACTGCTTTGTATTAGTACTACTTTTTGTTACTGGAAATGATTCCACACATAACGCAGAGTATCAGCAACTCCATCCTGGCAGCTCCAGGCATTGACAAAAATGAGTCGCACAGCAAAAACATTACAAACCTTTTTTCTTAGGCATCATGATCTTTAGAATCTTGGGGTTTGAGGCTTGCTTTTGTTCTCCTAAAAAAATTCATCTTATCACCCCTAACCCTTTATAATACACGCGTGTCACATTTTCAGGATAGCCTGCAATCACAGCTAAACTGTTCTGCAATGCAGGTTCACCTCACTACCTGCCACCTCAAAAGTGAGCTGGAGGCTCAACGTAGGGCTGATCAGAAGTATCATGAAAGCTGGAAGCACTTGGAATTTGTCTTAATGATGAAGATAAATTTCAGCCCTGATGTAAAAGATGTTTTTGTTCTCACTAAACTCCATGCACTCAGTACAAGTATTTTTGAGTCCAACATTTATTCTAGTATAACAGCAAACTTGAAAAGAAGTTTCAATTTTTGTGTACAATTCCTCTCCAGTTTCTTGTCATTTTAGTATTCACTTACTTAGTGTGCATATGAAAGGACTAGAAGGACTTGATTAAAAGGACAAACTTACAAACAGAACAACAGATGATTCCTTAGCTCCTTCCTTCCCCAGGGAAACCACTCATGCTTGAACAAATTTATTAACAACCATAGAGAGTGACTGAATACCAGGTCAGTTGCAGTACTATATATACACAATTATACCTGTTCATAAATCCATCTTGTGATCATCATCTTGTTTATCCTGATAATCAGAGCGACACTCTAGGATAAGCCAGGAATGCACAGCTAAATTACCTACTGAGGAAGTACCAGGTAGCAGCAAATATTTTAAACAGTCACCAGCACAAGCTCACCACAAGGAAATCTCTAACCACCTAATTCAGAAATATTAATTCAGTCTCAGCAGGTGCTGATCCATCTCATATAAACTATAGTAGTACCTAGAAAGGCTGGACCAGATGATCCTTAAGTTCCTTTCCAACCTTGCATCTATGATTCACCACCAGGTTTCCTTTGTTTTGCAGCCAGGGCACTGGGCACAGCCAGCTAAGGTCAGAAATGGAGCTGGGCAGCACTTTGGCAGCACAGGAGAAATTCCGCACATAACAAGGACCAAGCTTTTCCCACTTGGTTCCAATATTCCTGCCTCCAATGAGGTACCCTGTCTTCATGCAATCAGTGGAACAAGGAAGAGAGAATAGCACTGGAAGCCAGACCAGCACTCATAGTCTCAAGTATGGCTCAGAACACTGCAAGTTATTAAAAACCTAAGAGTTCCACTAAGTGAATAATTAGCAATAAAGCAAGTATCTCTTCATTCTTTGTACTTCAATGTGGAAAGCAAGTAGATGCATAGGTCAGCTTTCTGGCAAGCAAGTGAGAAGGGCTACCAAGTTGGAAACCAAACAACACAACTGGCTCGAGTGCATTTGTTCCTGCTCTGGTAACTTTCTGATTACTGGCCCAAATCCATAGCAATTAGCAATTACTTAAATCTTGTAGCATCTAATGACTTCTGAAGTCTTGAATGTGGTCCTTTGCAGCTCTGTTTAGACATAAATTATATTTGTTTTATGAAAATTTTTATTCTCAGTACCTCACAATAGAAATAGGTCATTTTGTTTAAGCACCAAGTTGCAAACCCTGTGCTTTGAGTAACTTCAAGATAGATCCAGTACTGCTGATGCTCCTGGAAGTTTTGCTAGGATGAACTGACAAGTTTTCCACTCATTACACCTCACAATCCCACCCAATTTTAGCTTATCTTCTGTTTCATTCTAAATGGTTAAAAAGCTTTAGCGACTTAACTCGAAACATAACAGACTGGTGGGGGTTGCATCTAATTAACAAGACTTAATCCCTTCTCCCCGAGGCTGTTGTTCAGAGAACAGACTGGTTGAACATTGAAAACACAGCTCTTGTACTGTTGGTTTGCCACACATTATATTCCAGCAATTTAAGATGATTTTACTGATGTACGAAACCCCAGTCTTTCAAGCTCCATCTTCCCCAATCATGAGATCAACTTTTCAAATGCAGGTAATAGCAGCACAGTAACTGCTACAACCATTTGCATTTCAGGGTATTTTCCAGCTAAAAGCTCACTAATAACCAATTTGTTTCTTTGTTCTTGGCTGGATGTTTCTCAAGTACAGAAACTTGCTTTTTGCCCTCCTCCAGGATTAATCCCTTCAAGATTTATATAAAGCACCCATTCAAAAGACTCCTAAGATAGTGCTTGTATCAAGCACCAGTTTTATGTTTCCATGATACACACATGGACAGATGTGCATAGAGCTGCCTGCAGCATCAGGAAAGCAATTCTTCTAACTGACTTTTGTTAATAATGAAACAGTAGCTGTAGGTTCTCTTTTAAATATGTTTGCCTAGTTTGTATAATAAAAAATTCATGTTCTCTACCATAGACTGGGAAGGGCTAAGGAGACCACATTGCAACCTTTAGTAATTTAGTAAGATAATTTCCTGTTTCCAGTTAATTTTTATCAGATCATCTCCAAGCTGCTAATCTCAGAGTTAGCAAACAGTAAGCACATGCATGCAAACACATACAGTACAAACAGGAAAAAATCAAATTTCCAGCCTCTTACTCTGTGCTCTAATGTTATCTGAGTTAGATTAAGGTCTCCAATGATAAGTCAATTACTGTTTATGGAACTGTAATGGGAAAAATTGTAACTAATAATTTTGACTCCTCAATTGTGCAAAGCCCATATTGCCACAACATCTACAAAGGACTCTGATTTTAACATTATATATTTTGATAAAAGTGATACGTATATATTAAAATCAGTAAACATGAGATTCATCATCATCAAGTAACATCCCACAGGAAGCCTTCCTATATTCCCTTTTCTGCCAAGTCTTTGACCTGCAAAAATTACTTTAGATACTGCTTTCTTTTCAAAAGGTGCAAGGGACAAAGTAATTGCAAGTGTTTTCTTCAGTGCAAAATAAGAGCCTTAGAAGACAGTCAGGTTGGGCTACCACCTGTTTGTAAGGCAGGCATCCCTCTACAAGCAGTTCTGACTGCTCCCTAGACTGCCAAATTTCAAGCAGAAGGGAAACCTAGGTTGCCTTGTGTCCTGGTTTGAGCCAGGATGAAGCCATGGCTTCATCCTGGCTCAAACCAGGACACCTTGTTACCTAGGTTTCCCTTCTGCTTGAAATTTGGCAGTCTAGGGAGCAGTCAGAACTGCTTGTAGAGGGATGCCTGCCTTACAAACAGGTGGTAGCCCAACCTGACTGTCTTCTAAGGCTCTTATTTTGCACTGAAGAAAACACTTGCAATTACTTTGTCCCTTGCACCTTTTGAAAAGAAAGCAGTATCTAAAGTAATTTTTGCAGGTCAAAGACTTGGCAGAAAAGGGAATATAGGAAGGCTTCCTGTGGGATGTTACTTGATGATGATGAATCTCATGTTTACTGATTTTAATATATACGTATCACTTTTATCAAAATATATAATGTTAAAATCAGAGTCCTTTGTAGATGTTGTGGCAATATGGGCTTTGCACAATTGAGGAGTCAAAATTATTAGTTACAATTTTTCCCATTACAGTTCCATAAACAGTAATTGACTTATCATTGGAGACCTTAATCTAACTCAGATAACATTAGAGCACAGAGTAAGAGGCTGGAAATTTGATTTTTTCCTGTTTGTACTGTATGTGTTTGCATGCATGTGCTTACTGTTTGCTAACTCTGAGATTAGCAGCTTGGAGATGATCTGATAAAAATTAACTGGAAACAGGAAATTATCTTACTAAATTACTAAAGGTTGCAATGTGGTCTCCTTAGCCCTTCCCAGTCTATGGTAGAGAACATGAATTTTTTATTATACAAACTAGGCAAACATATTTAAAAGAGAACCTACAGCTACTGTTTCATTATTAACAAAAGTCAGTTAGAAGAATTGCTTTCCTGATGCTGCAGGCAGCTCTATGCACATCTGTCCATGTGTGTATCATGGAAACATAAAACTGGTGCTTGATACAAGCACTATCTTAGGAGTCTTTTGAATGGGTGCTTTATATAAATCTTGAAGGGATTAATCCTGGAGGAGGGCAAAAAGCAAGTTTCTGTACTTGAGAAACATCCAGCCAAGAACAAAGAAACAAAAAAAGCCATGGCTTCATCCTGGCTCAAACCAGGACACCTTGTTTCTCACAGTTTGTAACACCTGCTGAAGTCTTACATCATCCTCTTCCCTCATTGCAACTCCACTCATCTTTCTGCATGACTTTAGCTTCAGCCACTACCTCAGGCTCTGACATCTAAACAAAGCAGTCAAATCTGATAACAAAAAGCTATAGCTGTGATAAAGACAACATGGTTTCCATAGTTTTATGGAACAGCTATACTTTCTCAGGGCAAGATTGCTGATCTTTTTTTCTAGAGACAAAGGCTCAATTCAGTCACCCAGATACATAGTACATACAGCCCAGGAGGAAAAACCCAGTGTTGCTCTAGGTTCTGCTCAGAAGAAAGCAGAGGTAGCCCAAAAGCATAAAATGTATCCCACTGATTTGATGGATGGAAAGAACTGCAGTTTCTCCTCCAGTGGAATCAAAGAATGGGTTGGAAGGGACCTTAAAGATCATCTCGTTCCAAACCCCTGCCATGAGCAGGGACACTTGCCACTAGACCAGGTTGCTCAAAGCCCCATTCAATCTCTCCTTGAACACTTACAGAAGCATAGAATGAAAGACCAACCAGAACGTGCAAGACTTAAACATTCAGATTTTTAAGTTATTTAACTGTTTTTATTTACAGCAAAGAGGAAAAGAGTCATGAAGAGAGACTTCAGGGTCCTGGGACAGCTGGTTAGGGGGTCAGGAGCAGAAGTAGCATTTGCGTCTGTCCCACCTGTTGCACGGATTGGTGAGGGGATAAACAGGTGGAGACTCCAAATCAATGCCTGCCTACATGACTGGTGTCATCAGCAGAACTTTGGGTTCTATGACCACAGGCTGCTTTACAGGACACCAGGACTGCTGGCAAAAGATGGAGTACAGCTATCCCAAAGGTGGAAAAGGATCCTGGGTCAGGAGCTAGGAGCACTCATAAAAAGGTCTTTAAACTAGATGTGAAGGGGGTGGGGGTAAAACTGGGCTTACTAGAGAGGAGCCTAGGAACACAACACCAGGGGGAGGGATCCAAAACGCAGTGATGACACCACCATCACCACTACAACTGATTGGGAATAAACCAGGCCAACCAGAGTAAAATATGCCTCAGCTGTCTCCAAAAATGAGAACCAGAAGATCAGCTACCTGAAGTATATGCACACAGTCTGGGAAATAAACAGGAGGATCTGGAGCTCCATGCCCAGTCAGATAGTTATGATATCATAGGAGTACCTGCAACATGGTGGGACAATTCACACGACTGGAGGACTGTAACAGATGGCTATAGGCTGTTTTGTAAAGACAGGAAGGGAAGAAGAGGGGAAGGAGTCCCACTCTACATTAAGGAAAACCCTGAATGTGTAGAAGGCAACTATGCTAATTGTGGTAGCCCTATGGAATGCCTCTGGGTCAAAATCAGAGGGTTCTCTCCAAGGGAGACCTGACAGTAGATATCTGTTACCAACCCCCAATTCAAGACAACGTGACCAATGAAGCTATACCTGGGTTGCTCAGGCAAGCTTCATTGGTCAACACAACCTGGTCCTAAGGAAGAATTGAACTACCTAGACATTTGCTGGACGAACAACACTGCAGTTCACCTGACATCAATCAGGTTCCTGGAATGTAGAGAATACTGCTTCCCCATACAAATGGGCCAACCAGGTATGGGGCACAGCTGGACTTACTACTCACTAACCAAGAAAACCTGTGCTGTAATATCTTGGTTAGTGACAGACTTGGCTGCAGTGACCACAGTATTGTGGAGTTTGGGATACTGCTGAGCACAATGAAGGTTAATTCCAGGACAAAGGTTTCAGATTTTAGAAGAGCAAACTTCAGCTCTCTCAAGGCTCAGTTGGAAGAGATCTCATGGAAGTTTTCATGGAAGGTAAAGAAGCAAGTCCTGGGAGTTTAAGAACGCTCTCCTACATAAGCAAAAATGGTTCATCCCCTCTAAAGGGTCCTCCTCAAACTGGCAACCAGTCACAAGTGGGGTGCCCCAGGGATTGATATTGGGCTTAATGCTGTTTAACATCTTCATAAGTGACCTGGATGTTGGGATCAAGAGCACCCTGATGAAGTTTGCTTACAACACCAAGATGAGCCAAGAGGCTGACACTCTCCAGGATGACCTGGACAGTCTGGAGGAGTGGGCTAGCAGGAACCTTATTAAGTTCAACAGAGAGAAGTGTAAGTATAACACATAATCCAGGAGTGCAGTTCAGGCTGGGATCCACCTGGCTGGAGAGCAGCCCTGCAGAAAGGGACCTGGGAGTCTTGGTCGATAACAGCCTCAACATGAGTGAACAATGTGCTGCAGCACCAAAGAAAGCCAACAGGAGGCTGGGCTGCATCAACAAGGGCATCACCAGCAGAGATAAAGAAGTCATCATCCCACTCTACTCTGCACTTGTCAGACCACACCTGGAGTATTGTGTTCAGTTTTGGTCCCTGCTATAAAAAAAGGACATGGACAGGCTGGAAAGGGCACAGAGAAGGGCCACAGGGATGATCAGAGGACTGGAGGACCTGCCACATGAGGAGAGGCTGAGAAAACTGGGTTTTTTCAGCCTTGAGAAAAAAAGGCTTCAGGGAGACCTCATTACAATGTTCCAGTACTTAAAGGGTGGCTATGAAGAAAATGGAGACTTCCTATTTACAAGGCATCACATGGAAAAGACAAGGGGTCATGGGCACAAGTTGGTCCTGCAGAGATTCCAGTTGGACACAAGAGGTTAATTTTTCACCATGAGGACAGTCAAACATTGCAATAGTGTTCCAAGGAAAGTAGTAGAGTCCCCCATGTTGGACAATTTTAAGTCTCAGCTTTACAGGGTGCTGAGCCATCTCATATAAACTACAGTAGTACCTAGAAAGGCTGAACCAGATGATCCTTGAGTCCCTTCCGTCATTCTATGATTTTTATATACACACACAAAATTAAGATGCACCCAACCTGCAAACCAGCAGAATTACCTCACGCTATCCACACATTCCCAGATTCTCTGGGAGAGATCATGCTGTTATATAAACAAGTTCAAAGCAGTTATTGAGATATTGTCTTATTATATAGAACATTTGACCCCATGTTTCTGTGTTTGCACATTCCAAAAGATTTTCCTTCTCTCCCTTTTTGCCCCTGGCATGGTATAACTTACCTTTTCAGTAGTAAGTCAGAAAGCTTGGACTGACAGTTCATAAACTATTTTAGGTTCGTATTTATCAATTGGTTCAACACCAAAAGCAATGGACACTTCAGCCAGTATGTTTCAAAATACAGCAGCTTGTTCTACTTTCAAGAACTTAGTTCTCCAAGTTGCTGACATCTCTGACCAGAAATCCAGCAAGGTACTGAAAAATTAATTCATCAAGAGTTTGATTTCAGGCCTTGATCTTAAGGTTTACAGCAAAGGCACATGCCAAGTCTCACAGAGATAATACTTTGACTTGAAGCCCCCACAACTTGTCTGAAATAAGAGCAGCTTGCTCAAGCATGATTTTTCACACTTATTCCCAGATAAACACAAGCACACCACAAAATTAAGCAGACAAAATAGCAACAAGAATAATCTTTTCCACCTTTTACCACATTTGTGCTCCATGCTTACCACTTACTGTGTAAGTATGCATCCCTAGAGGTGTCCTGTGGCACACAGCTCTAAACATTGTCCCATCTATCCATACTCCTGTGTAGGGATCTTTGCTAAAAGGCATTTTCTAAGATACTTGGCATGCAAAGGAGAGAGAATCATCTTTCCATAAAGCCACGTCTTCCTAAATTATGTTGATATTACCTACTGCAAGTACCCTTGATGTTTACAAAGTACTCTCCTTTCCATGAAAAATTATTCATCAAGCAACTGCAGTCAAAATTTACGTCCAAACCATTAATTTTATCTTTAAGGAAAATCTGTAAGAGGAGAGCAGTCACTCATTCCTATACTAGTGGCTGGAAAAACTTGAGGCACACATTAATAGTTACCACAGAATGGCCCTTGGTTCTCCCATTACTGCAGAGCAGTCTTCCAGTCTTGAAATAGAGGTGATGCAGGATCACATCTATTCTCACTGTAAAGGTGTCCACATCTGCAGCATTGCCAACATATGACAATATAGGAGCTAGTTGCACCTCCAAAGATGCTTTTGTACTCATGCAGCAAGACCACCCCAGCTTTGTCAGTTGAAGTAATCTATGGATTCCATGGAGAACATTCAGGACTACCACAAGATAGTTCTTCAAATACTGATTTACAAACACTCCTGGGAGAAAACAAAGCAAAAACCACCACAACAAACAACAATGACAAAAACACAACCACAAAACTTGCAGTGGGAACAAATTAGGTCTTACATTTCACTGGCAGGAAAACCAGCTCTCACTCACCTTCATCCCAACTGCAACAGCGGAACTGCCCTCCAGTTAACATAAAACAAACGCACAGAAACTAAGACCTTAAGTAAACAGAAGCAATACTTATATACATCTTATAGTGAACTATTTTCAGCTTTTGTGACCTACTATCCTGACACTTGGCTTGTTCTCTGGGCCACCAAAATGTAAACTAAAGAAGCACCAGTACTAATAGGTAATCCTTGCAAACCAGTTTTCAGTGCTCTTGTCTCAATTTTTAATGCAGCTCCTTCCATATTGAATAGGCTTTCTACTTCAGAAAGCTAAAAATACTGATGGAGATAAAGAAGATTAAGTACTTACAAACAAGAAATACTATCAATAAAAAGAACATGCATTTTTCTTTCATCCTTTTACTCTTAATAGCCTCTTGAGTAAACATATAAAGTCAAATATTCACTATGTTAAGATCATTCTAGTTTGTTTTAAGCAGCCTGAAGCCCCTACAGCTTCTTGCATTTATTTGCACTTACACTAATCCAGCATTAACAATGCTACAGTTAGAAGCACAGAAACTGAACACAGACGTT